>NW_006288889.1:780874-798458 GCF_000327345.1 Myotis davidii | reverse complement strand
CTGTGCTGCCACTCACACTCCCAACCCGCTCTCAAATGGCGCTGTACCATCCTGCCTGCAATATGCAAATTAGCCGCCATCTTTTTTGGCAGTTAACTGCCATCTGAGTTGGCAGTTAATTTGTATCTCGCTGTCTGCTGGCAGGATCGGGTCTCGGGCGACTGCTGCCACTCACACTCCCAACCCGCTCTCAAATGGCGCTGTACCATCCTGCCTGCAATATGCAAATTAGCCGCCATCTTTTTTGGCAGTTAACTGCCATCTGAGTTGGCAGTTAATTTGCATATCTCGCTGATTAGCCAATGAAAAGGGTATCGGTCGTACGTCAATTACCATTTTCTCTTTTATTATATAGGATAGCTGTCGCATCAATACTTTTATCTAAAAATTAAAATTTACAGCCAAACAAATTAAACTCCCAATATAAAAAGCAGAAAAATAACATTACAAAATAAATTGACAAATTCACAGTCAACATGGGAGATTTTAATGCAGCTCTGTCAATAACTTGTGTATCAACCAACAGATAACTTATGATAGCATAAAGTGCTTGGAAAGCAAAGTTAAAAAGTGTGACATAATAAATAACTTAAACAGAGAGAAACCTACAATCAATAAATAGAGAGTATGTAGTTCATAGAAGTCACATGTAACATTTACAGAAAGTTTATGGAATTTTTTTTTTAATGTTTAAATTTTAGGTCACAGAGTCTAAAAATTTCAGACAATTGATGCAATGCAAAGCAAGTTTTCTGACTATAATGCAATGAAAGTAGAAAGTAACAGCAACAACAACAATAATAAATCCATCATGGTAGCCAGCTTTAGGGTGACTGATGATCCTTGACTTCTGGAATTCAACTTTTGTGTATTACCCTTCTGTATTGCCATAGTCAATCTCTTCACCAATAGGTTGTGATGTAAGTCATGTCATGTCTGCCTGAGACTAGGTGAGAAAGGACATCAGGGCTTCCTTCTTGTTATGTCTTGGATTGCTTGTTTGAGAGGAACGGGAAGAAGTTCGGCAAGGAAATCCACAAGGGAAGGAGCTCAGGCCTCTGACAAAAGCCTGCAGAATAACGGGGTCTCCATACAAGAGCCGTGTGAGTAAACCACCTTGGGCTGGATCCCCCAACCTCCTACAACCCGCAAAACCTGAAGGCTTGGCAACATTTCCACTGACACCTCATGGGACCTGGAGTCAGAACCACCTAGCCACATCTCCATTAAATTTCTGGCATCAGAAACAGAAGAACATAATAAACATTTGTTGTTTTAAGCTACCAAGTTGTAGGGTAATTTGTTAGACAGCAGTGGATAATTAATAAATTTATAAACCTGGAAAATAAACATTTTATTCCCAAATAATTTCCAGTTCTGATTATTTTTTACTTATTTTGGGAATATTTTCAATATTACATTAAAGCAACAAAAAGAATACCATGAACCTCCATTTATCATTAGTCACACTTTCTTTTTTAGCTATTGCTGTGATGATTAAGGCTGCCTTTACCCTTTTTAATTTTAATTTTTATTGTTTAAAGTATTACATATGTCTTCTTTTTCCCTGATGGATGCCTCCATGGCCACACCCACCCTCAAGAGAAGCCCCCACTGGCTTCATGTCCACTGGTTATGCTAAAATACATGCATATAAGTCCTTTGGTTGATCTCTCAATGCCCCCCTCCTGCCCTGCCTTCCCTCTGAGGTTGGATGGTCTGTTCGGTGTTTCTTTGTCTCTGGATCTATTTTTGTTCACCAGTTTATGTTGTTCATTATATTCCACAATAGAATGAGATCATGCGATATTTATCTTTCTCTGACTGGCTTATTTCGCTTAGCATAATGCTCTTCAGGTCCATCCATGCTGTTGCGAATGGTATCAAATCACCATCTTACCTGCTCTGGATTTTAACTGCAACCAATGCTCAACGGTATCCTTGCCTTCCTCCCATCCATTTTGTGCACTGCAACCACAGTGGCCTTTCTAAAGTAGATCTGATTATTTGATGACTCACTATTCAGTTTAAAACCTTTGTAATTTCCCACTGACAGTAAGTTAAAGGCTGAACATAACAGGTTTCTAAGATTCCCTCATCTTTTGGGCCCTGTTACCTTTCCAGCTTCAAACTTCACACTCTCTTACCTCCTTCTAGGCCTTATCAATATCAAATTAACACCTTCATTGGTTCTAAAATGCACTTTAATTTCATTTCATAACTGCATAACTCTGAAATGAAGATGTGTAGATCAAAAGATTTCTACATGTGACACGGCACCAGAGTAAAGTTAGGGTTTTTCAAAATGCTGACACGCTGAGTTCAAAAACTTCGCCACCTCTGTCCTAGGAGATGTATTCTAAACATATTGCTAGTAGATATGACTGATATTTGGTGCTACCTATGGATTCTAAGATTTTTATGGCTTCCCATCTTACATCTAAGTCTTTTTCCATTTTGAGTTTATTTTTGTGTATGGTGTAACTCGGTGGTCTAGTTTCATTTTTTTGCACGTATCTGTCCAATTTTCCCAACACCATTTATTGAAGAGACTGTCTTGACTCCATTGTATGCTCCTGACTCCTTTGTCAAATATTAATTGAGCATGATGGCTTGGGTTGATTTCTGGATTCTCTGTTCTGTTCCATTGGTCGACATGTCTGATCTTGTGCTAGTACCAGGTAGTTTTGAGAGCAATGGTTTTGTAACATAACTTGATATCAGGTATTTTGATCCCTCCAACTTTGTTCTTCTTTCTCAGGATTGCTGTGGCTATCTGGGGTCTGTTTTTATTTCATACTAGATGCCCAGTGCACGAAATTCATGCAAGGGCCTTGGCCCTCACAGCCATCGCAGCTTTTCTTGGCCTTTCCAGCTCAGGTGGCTGCCTTGGCCCTCACAGCCCTGGCTTCATCCGGAAAGTCATCTGGAAGGTTGTTCATCTGTCTGGTCTAATTAGCATATTACTTTTTTATTATTGTAGATGAATTTTGGAGAGTTTCGTCTAAGACTGTGAAATATGTCATTGGTATTTTAATGGGGATTGCCATGAATCTATAGATTGCTTTGGGTAGTATGGACATTTTAATGATGTTGACTATAACAATACATGAACACAGTATATTCTTCCGTTTGTTTATGTCTCCCTCTCTTTTTCAATGTCCTTAGTTTTTTGAGTACAAGTTTTTTACCTCCTTAGTTAAGTTTATCCATAGGTATCATAACATTTTTGTTGTAATGGTAAATTGGGATTTCTTTTTTTTTTTTTTTTTTTTGAGCTGGTTTATTTGCTCTAAACATCTTGTGAGTTTAATGGAATTAGCTGCTATAAATTCTCAGGGGTCTTATATGTACAAGATATTCCAAAATAGCCAAGACATAGTTCACATTTAGCAAAACCAAACAGCCTTAAGATGGGAAGAAGAGGCGAAGGGAGAAGCAGAAATGCTAACTGTTCTCAGCTCCCAGGGGGCCTGTCTGAGTGGGGCTGCACAGGCCTCCTGCCAGGGGCTCCCGTGGTCGGAGGTAACACAGTACTATGTTGAACAGGAGTGGTGAAAGTGTCTGGTTCCTGTTCTTAGGGGAAATTGTTTTAGTTTTTGCCCACTGGGTATGATATTGGCTGTAGGTTTGTTATATAAGGCTTTTATTATTATGTAGAGGTATGATCCCTCTATTCCCACTTTGCTGAGAATTTTTATCAAGAAAAGATGATGGATTTTGTCAAATGTTTTTTCTGCCTCAATTGATATGATTATGTGATTTTTGTCTCTCAATTTGTTTGTGTGATGTATCACATTTACTGATTTGCAGATATTGTACCATCCTTGCATCCCTGGAATAAATCCCACTTGGTCATGGTACATGATCTTTCTAATGTAATGTTGGATCTGATTTGGTAGAATTTTGTTGAGGATTTTAGCATCTATGTTCATCAGGGATATTGGCCTGTAGTTCTCTTTTTATTGTGGTGTCTTTATCTGGTTTTGAAATTGGGGTAATGCTGGTTTCATAGAAAGAGCTTGGAAGTATGTCTTCCTCTTGAACTTTTTGGAATTCAAGGAAGACAGGTTTTAGTTCTTTGAATGTTTGCTAGAACTCCCCTGTAAAGCTGTCTGGACCAGGGCTTTTGTTTGCTAGAAGATTTTGATTATTGATTCAATTTCATTGGTAGTTATTGGCCTATTCAGGTTTTTTTTATCCTTCCTGATTGAGTTTTTGAAGCTAGTATTTTTCTAAGAATATGTCCATTTAGTCTAGTTTGTCCAGTTTGAGTTGTTCATAGTATTTTTTTACAGTCCTTTGTATTTCTTTGGGGTCTGTTGTTACTTCACCTCTTTCATTTCTAATTTCATTTATTTGGGTCCTCTCTCTTTGTTTCTTGATCAGCCTGGCTAGAGGTTCATCAATCTCGTTTATCATTTCAAAGAACCAGCTTTAGGTGTTATTAATTTTTTGTATTGAATTTCAGTCTCTGTGTCTTCTATTTCCACTTTGATCTTTATTATTCCCTTCCTTCTGCTTACTCTGGGCTTTTCTTTTGCTCAATTTCTAATTCTTTTGTTGTAGGGTTAGATAATTTATTATAATATTTTCTTATTTTTTGAGAGGTAGGTCAGTAGAACTATCAATTTCCCTCTCAGGACTGCTTTCACTGTGTCCCATAGATTTTGGATTGTTGTGTTTTCATTGTCATTTGTTACCAGGAGGCTTTTTATTTCTTCTTTGATCTCTTTGGTAACCCAATCATTGTTTCACAGCATGCTATTTAGTGTCCAAGTATTTGATTTTTTGCCATTGTTTTTATTATAGTTGATTTCTAATTTTATGCTATTGTGATCTGAGAAGATGCTTGATATGATTAGTATTCTTCTTGAATTTGAAGAGACTTTGCCTGTGTCCCAATATGTGGTCTATCTTCAAAAATCTCTTGTGTGTACTTGAGAAAAATGTATATTCTGTATCTTTGGGGCTAAATGTTCTGAAGATGTCAATTAAGTTCATCTGATCTAATGAGTCATTTAGGATTGCTGTTACTTTTTTGATTTTTTGTTTAGAAGCTTTATCCAGTGGTGTCAATGGCATATTAAAGTCCTCTACTATGGCTGTATTACTGTAAATCTCACCCTTGATACCTTTTAGAAATTGGTTCTTCTTCATTTTCTCTTGATTCTTACATAGTTTTTTGAATTCGTCTTCCATCCTTTTCAGAGTCATTATGTCCATTGCTCTGAATTCTTTCTCTGACAAATTGCTTGCCTCCATTCATTTACTTTCTTCTCTGGTAATGCCCCCTTTCCTTTTGTATTACATCTTTATCTCTTGTTGTGGCCTTCACTTTGAGGTCTATTTTGTCAGATATAAGTATTGCTACCCCAGGTTTTTTTTTTTTTTTTTCATTTCCATTTGTCTGAAAAAAAATTTCCCCATCGTTTCACTATCAGTCTGTGTGAGTCCTTTGTTCTGTGGTGGGTCTCTTGTAGACAGCAGATATATCAGTCATGAATTATTAGCATGTAGTTTCGTTTCTTGTTGTCCCAAAGCTCCCTTAAGCTCTCCTAGTTTTTAAGGTTTTTTTTTTCCAGTTGCTGATCTGCTTGGCCCTATGTCTTTTGATTGGAGCATTTAATCCACTGGGTTTAAGGTTATTATTGATGGGTACTTGTTTTTCTCCATTTTTATTCTTTATGCCTGTGTTTCTTCTTTCCTAACTATTTTTTCTTCTTTTTTATAGCAGTCCATTTAGCATTTTTTTTTGCATTGCTGGCTTGGTGGTAATAAGGTTCCTTAGCCCTTTTTTGTCTGTGAAGCTCCTGGTTTCACCTTCAATTTTGAATAGTAACATTCTTATTTCCCCTTCAATTTTGAATGATAGCCTTGCTGGAAAGAGTATTTTTGGATTCAGTCCCTTGCTTTGCATCCCTTTGTCAATTTCCGTCCATTCCCTTCTGGCCTGTTGTGTTTCTGTTGAGAAATCAGTTGATAATCTAAAGGGAGATCCCTTCTGGGTAACTTTATGTCTCTCTGGCAGCCTTTAAGATTCTTACTTTGTCATTGGTATTTGCCCATTTAATTGTGATGTGTCTTGGTGTCAGTCTTTTTCGGTTGATCTTGTTTGGGACTCTGTGTGCTTCCTGGGCTTCTGTGAGTTTTTTCTTCCTAATATCAGGGTAGTTTTCTTTCATTATTACCTCAAACAGATTTTCTATTCCTTGCTCAGTTTCCTCTCCGTCTGGCACACTTATTTTGCATATGTTCTTTTGTTTCTTGTTGTCCCAAAGCTCCCTTAAGCTCTCCTAGTTTTTAAGGTTTTTTTTTTCCAGTTGCTGATCTGCTTGGGTGTTTTTTCTACCTTGTCTTCTAGCTTGCTGATGCAGTCCTCAGTTCTTCTATTGTACTGTTGATGCTTTCCATTGTGTTTTTTATTGCAGCTGTGTCATTCTTCATTTCCTCTTGGTTCTTCTTCATTTTCTCTTGATTCTTACATAGTTTTTTGAATTCGTCTTCCATCCTTTTCAGAGTCATTATGTCCATTGCTCTGAATTCTTTCTCTGACAAATTGCTTGCCTCCATTCATTTACTTTCTTCTCTGGTAATGCCCCCTTTCCTTTTGTATTACAGTTGTTTCTTTGTCTCCCCATTTTTGCTGTTTCTTTGTGGTTGTTGCTATGTATTAGATCAAACTTCTATGTTACCCAGAATATTTAGAGTTTGTCTTATGCAGTAGATGTTTTGTGGGACCCAGTGTTGCAATCTCTCAGGTCTTCTGGGCTGGGTATTCCAGGGACGCCCCTTGGAATATTTGGATTTTCTTGGTGTATTCGGGTCTTGAGTGATATTTCCCATTTATGGATAGTGTCTCCTTTCAGGGTGTCTGGTTATTTGAATCATTCTCTACCATATTGACTGAAAAGCACAAAATACAAGTTGACAATACACAACACAGAGGGAACAAAACACAAATGTACTCACACTATTAAAAACCCCAATAAAAGTGACTACCAGAGAAAAGAGAATTAAGAAAGAAAAGAGAGAAAAAATGATATTGAGGAATGGAACAAAAAGGTAAAGGGGAAAATAAATATATGGGGAGAAAACTCCACAAAACAAACAAATAAACCAAAAAATCCAAACAACAAATACCTGGAAAGGGGGCTGGGAGTAGAATCTGTGGAGACAGAGCTTATTTCCAGAAAGCAAGGTAAAGGAATTGAACGAATAGGGGAATAGCCATGGTTCAGCATAGAGAATGTAGAAAGAGAATGAGTGATAAAAAGAAAAGTTAAAAACAAAATAATAAGAAAAGATTTAATTTTTTATCTTTAACTTATTTATCTACATATTCTTTTATTTTTGGAAAAGGAGAATAGAGCAGATAAGCTTGAGTTAAGTGAGTGAAACTAATTAAGCAATTAGGAGAAGAAGAGAGCAAGAGAGGAGAGGAAAAACAAAAGCATAAAAAAAATTCCTAGTGGTCCTAGCTGGTTTGGCTCACTGGATAGAGCGTTGGCCTGGGGACTAAAGGGTCCCAGGTTCGATTCCGCTCAAGGGCATGTACAGTAGGGGGTGTGCAGGAGGCAGCTGATCGATGCTTCTCTCTCATCGATGTTTCTAACTCTCTATCTCTCTCCCTTCCTCTCTGTATAAAATCAATAAAATATATTTAAAAAAAATTCCTAGTGAAGAAATTGAAAAGAGAAGGGTGCATGGGCTTGGGGCAGAAGAGATGAAATTAGATATATGAGTAAGTCAACAGAGACTATAATAATAATAACCTCAATAAAGCAGATAAAAAGATCAATTTTTAACAAAGGGTAAAAAACAAAGGACAGAGAAAAACTAAAGCAGGAATAGGAGAAAAGAAACAGGATGAAAAAAAGGAGAAGTGAGGAAGAAAAGGGTGGCAAAAAGTAAAATAATGATAAAGAAAACTATAAAAATGCAATGAAGAAAAATAATCCAACAAAATAAAAGGTTAAAAAAGTAAAAAAAAAAAAAGTAAAATAAAATAAAGAAAAAAACCTTTTTTTTCTTAAGTATCCAATATAATAAAACCCTAATATGCAAATCAACTGGCAGAACAACTTGTTGCTATGACACACATTGATCACCAGGGGGCTGATGTTCAATGCAGGACATTCTTGCATTAAGAATCTGCCTCTCGAGAGGGAGGCAACTGGCAGCAGCAGTAATTGGGGGCTGGGGCTGGCCAGTGGGTGGCACCAGGCCACCAGCCAAGTTGGGTGCCAGCAGTGGCCCCCGATCACCCTGTCTGGTTATCACCCTGCAGATCAGCCCTGATTGTGGGCCAGGCTCAGGGACCCTACCCTATATATTGGGAACAGTCCCTTAGATTTAAAAATTAAAACCTGGCAAGGCTACACTAACACTGAAAAAATAGGATGATGCGCAATTACATGCATGGACTCTGGCTTTCATATTTTGTGGTCAATCCTGATTCTGACACTTATAACTGTGTGACAAAACCAATTACTTAACTTCTCTCTGCTTCAATTTTTCTACCCATAAGATGGGGAAAATGGTACTACTGCCTCAGAAGGATCATGTTATGTACGACTTTGTATAACCAGGGCCCAGAACTGTAGCTGCCCATACAACAGCAAGATGCCTTTCACCTGTATGAAAAGTATGGTCACTGGTGCATGCAGTGTCCAGGACTGCGAGAGGGATGCCCAACTTCTGGTTTAGGCCCGACAGTTCTGTTCTGCCTGCCACTTCTCAGTTTCCTGATAGGTAGTAAGCACCATGTGGAAGTTCCCAGTGATCCACCCCTCCTCTGTGTCTGTCTCCACAGCCTTGGGCTTTCAGTCTTATTTACACAAGTGTCTATCTCTGACTCGGGCTTTAGGTGGGGGTGTTGCTGTATTAGTTTCTGTGACCAAACGGCCCCTCATCCCAGTTCCCAAGGGCTCTCTGGGGCTATTCAGATTCTTCATTTCCTCTGCAGAGCTGGAGGCTGGGTGCAGCTGCACTAGTTTCCCGCAGGTGCTGGGACGGGTGGCTCTGCAGGAGAAAAATGGCTGTTGGGCTTGGAGGGTCCGGAATGTCCCAGTGCTGGACTCCTGGTCACCTCTCCCGGTCCTGCCCCTCTTCACAGCCTCTCTCCTGCCTCCACAAAAGTGCACCTTTACTTGCACCACAGCCTCGATGAGTGTAATTGAAATGTCCTATGAACTGGGTTTATGAGTAAAATTAAGGAAAACATAAAGGCAAAAGAACCAAAGTGCTGCACGTTTTCCTCCTACCCCTCTGGTACTGCATGTCTAGGGCAGTTCTTCAGGCTGCCTTTCCGGGTGCAGCCTCTCACAGTCCTGAATTTAGATCTAGAACCCCCTGCTGCCAGCATCTCTGTGGACCCCTTTTCCACAGTCGAGTGTTACTCGTGTCCCCAAGGGATGCAGACTTGGTGCAGTGTAGGTTCCTCCTGACCCTCTTGTCCTGGTAGTCAGGCGTCTCTCTCTCCAGCCCTGATCTCCTATCCTAATGTTCTCCAGGCGTCCTCTGCCCTTGCCAGCCACAGATTGTCACATCAGCTGTGTTAAATTTGCCAATTCCAGGTGGATGTTATTCAATTTAGTTGTTTTTTCTATCTGCTCCATGAGAAGGTGGAGGACACGTCTGCCTATTCAGCCACCATTTTGTCTCTCATTCTAGCTTTACTTTCTTTTTTTTTTTTAATTTCTCTTATTTAAATATTTTTTTAATATATTTTATTGATTTTTTACAGAGAGGAAGGGAGAGAGATAGAGAGTTAGAAACATCGATGAGAGAGAAACATCGATCAGCTGCCTCCTGCACATCTCCCAATGAGGATGTGCCCGCAACCCAGGTACATGCCCTTGACCGGACTCGAACCTGGGACCTTTCAGTCTGCCGGCTGACGCTCTATCCACTGAGCCAAACCGGTTTCGGCTAGCTTTACTTTCTTAAACCAATTTTTTTATTCAATCATCTTTCACACTTCAATATTTTTAAAATTATTGCTCTCAATAATTAAAAATACTTTATGAGGTAAAACTTTATGATAAGGCAATGATTTATAATGCAAAACACATAAGCATATTGTTGAACCAACACACATGTATTCATCTTTAACAGATCAGAAACTAAAGGAAAAAAAAAAAGACTACAAATCCATTAGATATTGCAATTTCTTGGATTATCTATCTATCTATCTATCTATCTATTTATCTAGTAGGTATGTGTGAATTCATGTTAAAACAAAATCTATACAATGTATCTTCCTGAAATGGCTGTTAAATGTTCTTTACTTCACAATAGCTTTGCTCCCTCAACATCCTCTACCTTTTATATTTACTTTTTGGAGAAACTGAATTCTTTGTCAGTTGGATATCTGTATGTGTCTGATTGCTTTCTTGTTAATGTCATTTTTCTTATTTTCATGTTCCTTCTGTTTGGTAATATGCTTGTGTCTTGGCCCAGATTCCAGTTCATCGTGTGTGTGTGACAATGGGAGGTGGCTTACACTTTCCATGGCATCAAGTCAGAGCCAATACCTGAGTTGGTGGCTCACATTTAGTGGTTCTAAGATTGGTCCATGGATTCAGGCGCCATCAGGTATTCATGGAGATGGTGCATTCCTTACCAAGTTTCCAAGCAAATAATAATCTAATAGTTTTATCATCTGGAGATGATAACTGTCTAGATTAGTTATACATTGAGAATAGCAAAATGGTGAGTTTCTATCATTCAATTTGCATTTATTAGTTGGTGCTTGATTTAACATTTTTGTTTACCCTACAATACATTTTCTTCCAAAAAAAAAACAGGATAAATAATTAAATACAAATTTCAGTTATTTACCATTTTTTAAAAAACAATAAGTGACCAATTAGTGTCTATTTTCCTTTCGGGTATCATTTTGAAGACACACATTTTTCCATATATTTTTTTAATTCTTTGATAATATGATTCTTTTTAATATTTAAATAATTCTATCTTTGGCCAGTGTGTGTCTTTTTATAGAGTCTAATATATTTGTTGTTTACATGATACTTATTACTGTGTGTGTTTTGAAGTATAACTAGATGTTTTGGGATTGTTTATACATATTCTATTCAGGCCTGGAATCCTCATTCTCTTGGAAGTCCTAGACATGGGGGTGTTTTCAGTATTTCTATTTTTCTTTGCTAAAAGGTATGTATGTAAACACTATTTTTATTATGTAGATATTAAAATATATTTATTAATAAAATCAGTCAAAAGAGAGAACAAATGCACACATGCAAAAACAGTACAAATCATCTCTCTTATTTTTGTTTCCCTACCTCAGAACGACCTGGCATTGAATCCATGGTATGGAAGTTTCATGAATATATCATGTCATGTGGATATCAAGGTCCACCTGTATGGAATTGTCACCTGCATGTTCATAATGGTCTTTATGAAAAAAAAAAGACAGTACAATATCTAAAATTATTTTGGAGTCATTTTTACATTTTTCCTATAGAAATGGCATTTTACTACTTTCCATACACAGAAAATTCTTATTTATTTTTACTAGGTCCTTGTTATTTGAAAAATAATTTTTAGTAGAAATTTAAAATAATTGAATTCAAACTTTGTGTAACGTTAATAAGCTGACTTCTACACATACTTTGAATAGTTCTTCCTTCTACTAAAATGAAAACTTAGTCAATTCAAATGCATATTATCCTACTTTGTTCATAGAACCTTATACAACTTTTGGCTATTTTCCTGTTCAGAATTAAAAATTACTGAAGCTTGTGTAACAAGGACTTTGTTCTTCATAATTCATTTCCTGTTACTTGCTTATGCAATGAAGCATTGCTTCACAGGACTTAAAACTTCATTGCTCATACAAAGAAAAGAACAAAGATGAGTCAGGAGTGTAAAAAACATTTTCTAGGTAATGAGAAAGTAAATCAACTTACATTTCTTGCAAATTGATAAGTAGAAAGTTTTTACTAATGAGTTCTAGAATTCTGACAATGTAGTGTTTATTTATAGAGTTTTCTCCAAAGAAATATGTTCATATAAAGTAATCACTATACACTGAGATTGGGTTCCAGGTAAATACAATCTGTGCTCAATTACTTACATAAGAATGAATATAAAATATCTAGCTATACTTTGAAATTACCACGTCTCAATAGTTTTAAAACCACTAACACTTTTGACAGACCAGTTAAATAATATTTGAAATGCACCATCTAGATTTATGTAAAAATTAATGAATCATTCTTACCTTTAAAATATTCAAACTGGCTTTGATTGAGGAATTAACTAAGACAAGAGAAGCTGGTCAACAAAGCCATCTCCATTACAAAGTGCTCCCAAGTAAGGTTAGTTGAGTGGGTGCAAATCTTCCACGTTATCCGTCATTCTCCTGTTAGTGTTGGAGGGGTGGAAGATCAAGAAGTTGCAGGGTGCTGAATGCTGAATATCATTTTCCCCTTTAATCTATTTTAAGTCACTTATACAGTAACTAGAGGATAGGTGCATGAATTTCTGCACAGGTGGGGTCCTTTGGCCTGTCCGGCAATCGGGGATGATCAGGATTGTCTCGACCAGTCCTGATCGGGGCCAATGAGGGCTGGCCAGGGAGGGACCACGGGAGGGCTCCAGGGCATGTCTGGCCCTCTCACCCAGTGCTGATCGGCCAGATCCCAGCAGCAAGCTAACCTACAGGTCGGAGCATCTGCCCCCTGGTGGTCACTGCACGTCATAGTGACTGGTTGAGCGGTCAACTGAATGGTCAACTGATGGGTCGGACACTTAACATATTATGCTTTTTTATTTTTATTTATTTATTTTAATATATTTTATTGATTTTTTTACAGAGAGGAAGGGAGAGAGATAGAGAGTTAGAAACATCCATGAGAGAGAAACATTGATCAGCTGCCTCCTACACATCTCCTACTGGGGATAGGATAGAGCATCAACTACTCCATAACATTACTTAAAATACTCTGCAAGTCACAAAACTGAAAAGTCTATATCTCCTACCAATGAGTTACTGGGAAATACAGAAAATCTGCTCTACATGCATAAGTGGATACTTATATGAAAAATCAATATGATTAGGAGTGAAAAAAGAGTCACAATTAGAGAGTCGGCAGGGTTTAAAGGGATAAATATCCTCAATAACTTCACGCCAATTAATTTAAAACAGATAAATAGAAATATTTTTAGAAAAAATAGTTACATAAATGTAAAAAAATCAACAGAAAACATATATAATTTTATGATCCATTAACACATGTCGGTATATAAATATCTCCCCCTGGGTTTATAAGCAAATCATACCAATCATTCAAAGAAGAGATCATTTCTATTCTTTTTTTTTCTGATTGGTCCTTTTCCATTGTTTTGGAGGTTTCTAGAAGATTCTTTTTTTTATTGAACATCAATCAAAGCATTATATTTTATTTCTTAGAATTGTCACATTAATATGTTTAGTATTTATGCCAGAGCAATTCTTATTATTTTCCTGACATTTTATAACGTTATAACTGAATGTATACAATGATTATATTTCTGAGGAAGCAATGGGTAAAGGGAGCCACATTTTTACTTGGATTTCCACCATCACTTAATCTTGATTTTTTTTTGATAATTTATATTCTTTCTGATATTAAAAGAGAAGTCATATGAACAAAATAACTTTTTAGTTAAATATAAAACTGTTAGGAAAACCAGATTAAAAATAAAATAGAGAATAAGAGAATGTAGACAATATTATTCTGAATAGAAACTATTGAATCTGCAAAGTATAAATGAGGATCATTAGAAATCTTAAAAGGTACCACATTCATTGATAAAAGTAGAAAAAAACATATAATCATCTCAAAGATGCTGAAAAACAATTCAGTGCGATCTGAAAACACAGCAAAACCCTTAGTAAAATAGAAATGGAAGCTTTCTTAAACTAAAAATAAAAAAGACCTAGCAAATGTGTTATAGTTCAAATCACACTAATAAGAGAAACATTTAAAACATTCCCTTAAAACTCTATTGAAACTCAAGGCAATTCCCTCACAAAGATAGAACAACTTGTATAGGCAACTTTAAATATATAAA
Organism: Myotis davidii; assembly: GCF_000327345.1. NCBI lineage: Eukaryota > Metazoa > Chordata > Mammalia > Chiroptera > Vespertilionidae > Myotis > Myotis davidii. Next base: position 784,373 of record NW_006288889.1, on the reverse strand, counting down.
TATCTATAATAATAAAAGCATAAATATGCTAATTAGATTGATGTCCTTCCAGATGACCTTCTGGATGAAGCCAGGGCTGTGAGGCAAGCACAGGTCCTGGTGGGTGTCAGAGGGAAGCTGGTGCTGGCAGCCTCGGGAAGGAAGGACTACTCTTGCACGAATTTTGTGCATCAGGCCTCTAGTATATAAATAGGGAAGAATTAGGCAGCTGGGTGGTCCAGGGGCAGCGATTTCCACGTTCTCTGGAAGGACTATGCCTGCACTGCTGAGAAACTCATGGCAATAGAAATGGAATTATTCCGGCCCCTACTCTGGGAGAAAAGGACAGAGCCAACCAAGATATGGGGACGATAAAACAGAAAGTTCTAGAGAGGTGACTAGATGTAGAGGTCGTATTTTTAATAATTAATCCTAACAGCACGATGGGAGTACAAGAGCCCTTAGCTGAGACTGCTGTCCTGATTCACACCTACCCTCAAACTCTGAGCACCACAGGAAAGCCTTAAACACAAAAGAGAAAACTTGAGTTGAATCTCAATATAAATATATGATTTTTTTTAAAGAAAAAAAAGAAAGCCTGCATACAGAAAATGAGAATGTCACATATACACGGCTATGTACATATTCACACAGTACAGTGGCACTGGAATCTAATGATACTAAAAGAGAACATTCAGAAGTTGACAAAAACTATGACAGAGATTTCACAACAAAGATTCTGAATACAAAAATCAATGTATCACTTGGATTCCTTAACACTTCAGTTTGAAAAATGGACTGATTATGACATTCTCTTCCAAAGTATTCAGTATTCCTCTAAGGGACTTTTTATATTTTAGAGTACAAGTAGAAAAATGCTTCCTAAAAGTCTCATTCAGCCTTCAGACTTTAAAGTTCTTTCTAGTTCTTAGAATTTTGTCTTCATTTCTCTTACTTTGTTCTTACTTAGCTTTTCTTTGTTCTGACCAATAGTCTTTATTTTATACATACCTCTTAGATTTCTAATAACATAATCAAGCACAACTAAGTAAATTATTTGAAACATGTGAAAATGTAAAACTGCGAAAGATTTTGTTTAAATGATAACTATGCCGGTTTGGCCCCTGCTGATGCAAATGGCTAGCTGCCTGAATGTCAGGCCTCCTATGAACTTCCTGCAGGCTGTGCATTCCCGTGGGTAACTAGAGAAAGCTTTTACATAGCACCAAAGATGAGCTCATATTTCTGAAATTCAGGGAACATTGCATGCCCTTATGATTTTTTAATTATTGATTTTAGAATTTTTTGGTTTAATTTGCATATGAGCTTTTTTGATATCTAAATTGAAAATATTTTATCCTATAGGTTGCATTTTTTAATTTTTCATAGATATCTTTTGAGGGTCATAAATTTTTACTTTTTCTGAAGTCCTGTTTATAATATTTGTTTTCATGATTGGTGTGTGTGTCCTAAGAAACCTTTGCCTATCATGAATATGCTCCTATATTTTCTTCTAAAGCAAGAGATAGCCAACATTTTCTGGAAAGAAGTAGGTGGTATATTTTAGGCTTTGTGGGCCTTATCTTTATAGTAAATATTCAACTCAGTCATTCTCTCATGAGAAACTATAGACACTACTTAAAGAATAAGTATGTGCATGGTTATGCTTCAATAAAACTTTATTTACAAAAACAAGTGGAAAGACTTTCTGTTCAGGGGCAAGAATGCATAGACTCAATTTTCCCTGTTCCTTCTCTCTAATTACAACTATATGCTTAAAAATCTTTCAGCAAACAGTCATAAAAGGACTTTAAAGTTGGAAACAAGATGGACTAGACTGGGAATTCTGGAGTTGAAGGATGACACCACCTTGGTTTCTTGGGTTTTCGCTTTATCTCTCAGAGGTCCCCAATTGGTCACCAGGGAGGCCTGCAGCACAGAATCCCAACAAGAATGAACAAAACAAATACACTCACAAGACAGCCTGCTTGTTTTGGTCAGAGCTAGTAAGGAAAGCCCAATAGGGACCTACCTAATGGCAGTGATGGGAGCATCCCAGCAGAGGTAGGGTGTGGGGCAACCCATTACCATCTACCTCTGACAGCAGCAGTGGCAGCCAAGGAACGGAGAAGGCTGATCCACCCCCACCCCACACTAGGTAACAGCAGAATATTCTCTGTCAATGGGTGGCAACAATAGGCCCTCTGTGTCCAAGATCTCCAACCAGTGGCACAAGAGACCCCTGCCTCACAATTCTCCATTGCCCAGGACAAGCAGATGGGAAGGTGGTGGGTCAGGCTGAAAAAGGCAAAATGAGAAGCCTTTATGATGACGGAACCATTCTGTAATTTGACCGTGTTGGCAGGTCCACAGAACTGCAGGTGATAAAATTGTGTAAGAATTAACACACACACACACACACACACACACACACACACACAAACACAGAGAGTTTTAGGTAAACTAGAAAAATCCAACCAAGATCAGGGGATTATGTCAGAGTCAATATCCCAGATGTGATATTGGGTAATAAGAATGGTGGTGAAACCTGTGTAGAGGTTTTTGTAAGAACATAGTTCAGTTCTCTTAGAATGTTTACCTAGGAGTAAGATTACTGGGTCATAAGACAACTTTACATTTTTGTGCAACTATTAAATCTTTTCCAAAGTGAATCCACCATTTTACATGCCCTCCTATAATGTACAAGAATTTCAGTATCTCCATATCCTTACCAATACTTGCTCTTGCCCTTCTTTGTAATTATATCCATCTAGTGGCTATGAAGTGGTATCTCATTTTGTTTTGTTTTAGGTTTACATCTTTTTAAAATCTAATGATGATGAGCATTTATATGGTTATTAGATATTAGTGTATCTTCTTTAGAGAAATGTTTATACAAACATTTTGCCCATCTTTTGTTTTCTTTCTATTTTTTTATTTTTAAGAGTTTTGATTATTATAGTTATAAACATACATGATTTAAAAATATTTTCCCCAATTCAGTGGGTATTTTATTGATAATGTACTTTATAGTAAATAAGTTTTTAATTCTGTGAAGTACAATCCATTTTTTAATTTTGTTGCTCGTGAGTTGGTATCTTATCTAAGAAACTATTGACTAATCTAATGTCATAAACAGGCCTATGTTTTCTTCTAATAATTTAGTATTTCAGTTCTTACATTTAGGCATTCATTCATTTGTTTTAATTTTGGTCTTAATTTCAGACAAATATACCGTATTTGCCGGCGTATAAGACGACTGGGCGTATAAGACGACCCCCTAACATTTCCACTCAAAATACAGAGTTTGTTATATACTCGCTGTATAAGACTACCCCCTCTTCCGCACACCTTCCACACACCAAATAAAAGGTAAAACAATATCAGATTTGATTTTAACATTTTAATTTATATTCAAATGCTTATGACATGCAGGAAAACTGTCACAAGGCTGTATGTAATCAAACATATACATAAAACAGTGCAAGTTTATTACCGGTAAACATACAGGTAATTCCAG
>NW_006288889.1:771197-780460 GCF_000327345.1 Myotis davidii | reverse complement strand
AAAATCGCATAACAGCCGAGCATACACCCAGCAGCGCTGCTGATGCCTGAACGGTATGTGGAATGAAGTGGGCGGGCATCGGGAGGCCACTATGGCACGGGGCAAGCACTATGGGCAGTCTATCTGAAGTGTACCTGGCGTATAAGACGACCCCCCACTTGGAGGCATATTTTTCAGGGCCAAAAAATCGTCTTATACGCCGGCAAATACGGTAGTCTGAAGTGGGAATCCCACTTCATATTTTGTATATGGATATTCTTTTGTTCCAGCATTATTTTTGAAAAGATTCTTCTTTCCACTACTGGGTTCTCTTTAACCTTGTTGAAAATCACTGACCATAAATCTTAGAGTTTTTTCAGGATTCTCAATTACAGTTCATTGATCTAAATGTCTATCATTATGCTACTACCATACAGTCTTTGTCTTAGTAGCTTTGCTGTAAGTTTTGAAATCAGGAAGTGTATGTCCTCCAGAAAAGTTCTTCTTTCCAAGATTTTTTTGGCTATTCTGGATCCTTTGAATTACCATATGAGTCAACTTGTCAATTTCTGCAGGAAAGCTAGTTGGGATTTTGCTAGGGCTTGCATTGAAAGTGCTGATCCATTTGAACAATGTTTCCATCTTAGTAATATCAAGCCTTTCAATGAATAATAAAGATATGTGGGGTTTTTTTCATTTAATTAGGCCTTCTTTAATTTTTTTCAACTGTGTTTTGTAGTTTTCAGTGTACAAATCTTATATATCTTTTGTTAAATTGATTTCTAAGTATTTTGTCTTTTATGCAATTGTACAAGAAATTTTCCTAATATTTTCAAATTTTTAATGTTAATGTATACATGTACAGCTGACCCTTGAGCAATGAGAGGGTTAAGTACACCATACCTCATGCAGTTGAAAATTCAGATATAACTTTTGGCTCCCCCAAAAAAACTTAACTAGTAATAGTCTACTATATATTGGAAGCCTTATTGATAACATGAATTGTTAATTAACACATATTTTGTATGTTATATGTATTACATACTGTATTCTTACAATAAAGTAAGCTAGAGAAAAAATTATTAAAAAAATCGTAAGAAAGAGAAAATGCATTTACAGCACTGTATTGTATTCATTGATAATGTACATTAACAAGATGAATTGTTTATCAGTAACTATATCATTATTGTCTTATAGGGCATAAAACACTGCATATTTTATATGAGTTACTATCACTAGGTATCAGAAATGAAAGATAATGTGTAAAAGAAATTCATATTTATTTACAGGTACAATGATTCATGCACTGATAATGAAAAGGCAGCAATATGATTCCTTTATGGTAGCCTAGTGTGATTGATACATTTGTTAGATGGTATAGCATAGCAATAACTATACACTAATGAATGAATCATAAAATTTTGTAACATACATTATTATAGCCATATTCATAAGATAGTATTAGAAACATAATTATACTTTTTAAAAACTTACCTATAATGATAGGCTGATGCAAAGTTTCTTCAAGTATGACATAGGCATATAGTTTGGTAATTTAAAGTCATAAAACTAAGAAAAATAAACTATCATTTATTTTATATAAAATATTACTCACCTTCTACCTATGGAAGGATAGGTTATACTTCAATACAAATCTTGCACATGATGTGTTGCACAATGAACACTTAGGTGATGATAATGACCAAAATGTCTCATACAATTCTTGCTGTACAGTTATTAGAGTTTCACACAAAGACATACACACATTCACAACAGGCAAGCTTATTGACCGGCATGATGATTATTTACTATCTATTAAGTGGAAATGGATTATCATAAAGGTCTTCATCTAGTCATCTTCATGTTGAGTAGGATGCTGTTGATGAGGAGGATTAGCCTTGCTTTCTTAGGGGTGGCAGAGGAGGAAGAGGTGAAGGAGGTGGAAGGGGAGGCAACAGAGGCAGGCACACTCAGTTGGACTTGAACAACAGTGTAGAGATTACAGAGAGAGCGGGGATCGAGGGAAGTATAAGAGGGTACAGGGGGACAAATGGTGATAGATGGAGACTTGACTTGGGGTGGTGAACACAAAATCGAGTGTGCTGATGACGTGTTGTGGAAATGTGCTCCTGAAACCTGTATAATTGTGTTAACCCGTGTCACCCCCAAAAATTAAAAACAAACAAACAAACCAGCAAACAAAACAAGCCCACTCAGACACACACCTTTCATCGTGTCTGGGAACTCGTCTGCTGCCTCTTGGTAACAGGAGCTGCGTCTCCTGTTATCTGGACAATTTTAAAGCCGAACCACTTTCTAAAATTGTCAAATCATCCTTTGCTGCATTAAATTCTCCAGCTTCAGATCTCTCACCCTCCTTTTCCTTTAAGTTACCATATGATGACTTTTTTCTCAAATCATAATAGAGTGTACCAGTGTGCCTTTCTTTCTTATAGTAATCTTGCACCCACATAAATGCTGCATCTTCGATACAACATGAGAAGTATTTCACAAAACATGCAAGGTTTTCACACATGCTAGCCTAGCTGCAGAGAAGGCTGCACAAAGTTTATTTTCCATTTTTATAATCATCCTGAGGCTGGATTCATATCTTGAAGTGGGTGGCTAACGCTGCTGCAGACTTCAGTCTACCACTCATTCAAGAAGTTCAGCTATTTCTTGTAATATCACAACTTTTCTCAACTTCTTGGGAAGACGTCCAGCATCACTAGTGCCACTTTGTATGGGTCACATGGTGTTATTCAGGTTTTAAGTTATTGCACTTAAACATGATGAAAAATACAACAGCACCCTGAAATATCACCTTTTACTGTGATACACAATTCACTAGATAGACAACTGCTCACGTGGAAATAATTAGTACAGCGCTGCCTTTTAAGCAGATACATGCAACACTTGAGCTACCACAATAACAACAGGAGGTGGCAACAAAATTACTACAGTATCACAGTGTGCACTACAGTTAATTGTATGCAATTATAATTTAATACTGTCTCTTTGTTTGTTTACATTTCTCTTGACTGGGAATAATGCCATGTAAGATTCATAATTGTGTGTATAAGTTTTGATATACTTTATCTTTTTATAATAGTTTTGTATATATTTCATGGTAGTAAATGATAACATAGAGTAGTATCTACATATAATTTATGCAATCATAACACACCTACATTTTATCTTAATTTTTTAAATGTATTTCTAGTCCATGTAGATCATCTGAGTTTTTTTCAAGTTATAACAAATCTTCAAAAAATTTTTCAATATGCTCATTGGAAAAAAAAAATACATGTACAAGTAGACCTACACAGTTCAAATCTGTGATATTTAAGTGTCAACTGTAAAATTGATTTTTGTATATTGATATTAACTTATTTATTAGTTACAGTAGTTTTTCATAAATTACATAGGGTATTCAATAAATAAAATCATGCTATCTACAAATGATATAGTTATAATTGTTCTTTATTAGTCGAAATGCATTCTATTATTTCATTTTTTTACTAGAGGCCTGGTGCATGGAATTTGTGCACTGCTGGGGTTCCCTCAGCCCCGCCTTCATCCTCTCGCAGTCTGGGACCCCTCGCTCCTTACTGCCCGCCTGCTCGCTGCTCCTTACCACTCAGCTCACTGCTCCTTAGCACTGCTGTTGAGGTGGGAGAGGCTCCCGCCACGGCCACTGCACTTGCCAGCTGTGAGTCCGGCTTCTGGCTGAGTGGTGCTCCCCCTGTCGGGGAGGGGAGGAAGCTCCTGCATTGAACGTCTGCCCCCCTGGTGGTCAGTGCACATCATAGAGACTAGTCGTTCTGGTCGTTCCATTGTAACAGTTGCTTAGGTTTTATCATATAGATTTTTTTCCTAAGTGCCTTGATTGAAATCTCCAGTAAAATGTTTAATAATAATGGTTAGAACAGATATTGTTTTGTTCCTGATCTTGGGGGAAGCTTGGAGCTCTCACCCTTAAATATAATATTAGTTGTAGGTTTTAAAAAATTTAGTTGAGGTGCTTAATCAAGATAAGGAAGTCCAAGGTTCCAACTGGCAGTGGATTAGGTGGAAGCTGTGCTGACATTTTCCTGGGATCAATCTGGAATTGAAAGTAAATTATAGAGAAATGATCCTGAATAATCAACTGAAGACTAGCTGGAGAGAACCCTGATAACCAAGTGGAGACCACATAGAAAGTGGTAGGAATTGGGGAGGCCTGAGAGGGCTGGCTGAGCTCCCACAGACAGCAGCTGAGGGACATCTCTGCTGTGGAGGGCTGCCACTGAGAACTCTGGAAGCTAAGCTGCAAGCTGCCCCGCCCCCAGCCCAGATCATACAAAACTGAGAAAGGTGCCCACATAACGTCTGGCTTTGAAAAGCAGCAGGGTTGCTGTGTGCCAGGGAGAGATGGCTAGAAATGCAGACACCCCCTTAAAGGGCCAACAGACAAAATTCTGTGTGCAGCCACTCACCTTGCACTCTACTCTGTGGGAGGGAAGAGAGGACTAGAGCTGTGTGAGGAGAATCCAGGATTGAGAGCTGTGGGGTTAGAGCTCAGAAGGCATCCACCCTGGATTCCTGTGCTGAGTCATTCCCTTATACTGAAGAAGATATCTCTCTCAGGCAGATGTTTGCCATGCAGACAGCTTTTGCCTGGGGGAAGCAATTGCCCCACCCAATTGCCCCATCTTGTAGAGTTTTTCCCCTGCTGTGGTCTATAGGCTCATTACAAGACTAAGAATAACAAATTGCAGGCAGAGCCAGAACTCTGGATGTATTGATCTACTTATGGACCTGGGGCTAAGAAAAGCAAACCTTGATGCATATCTTGGTCCTCTCCAAAGGTACCAAGCCCCAACAGAGGAAGCCACAGACCATGGACTGCTGATACCTCCAAATAGAGTACTCAGGGGTAGTTACAAATAGCACCTAACATTGTTCTGCACCAGAGAGCCTCCAAAATGACTGGGAGTCCTAGCAAATCTATCTAATATGTAGAAACAAACTCAAACAAAAGCCAAAATGGAGAGACAAAAAACAATTCACAAATGAAAGAACTCTCTAGGAGAAGAACTATATTAAATGGAGATAAGAAATTTTGAAATATAGAGTTCTGAATAATGATTATAAGGATGCTCAATGGCATGAGAGAAAACCAGCCAGAAATGAAGAATGATATAGCAGTAATGAACACATTGCAAGGAATAAATAGCAGATTAGGGGAAGCCAAGGATCAGATCAGAGAATTAGAACACAGGGTAGAAAAAAAAAACAACCCACTAAATCAGAGAACCAAAAAGCACAACCAAACAAAAATAATTAAAAAACAGGAGGACAGTTTAAGGGAGCTGTGGGACTACATTAAATGTAACAATATTCATATTATAGAAGTTCCAGAAGGTGACAAAAGTGAGCAAGGAATAGATAACCTGTTTGAAGAAATAATGGCACAAGACTTCCCTAACCTGCTGAAGGAAAAAGACACACAAGTTCAGGAGGCACAGAGAGTCCCAAGCAAGAAGAACCCAAACAGGCCCAGGCCCAGACACATCATAATTAAAATGACAAAAATTAAAGACAAAGAGAGAATCTTAAAAGAAGCAAGAGAAAAGACATTTGTTACCTACAAAAGAGCTTCCATAAGATTGCCAGCTGGTTTTTCATCAGAAACTCTACAGGCCAGAAGGGTTGGCATGAAGCATTTAAGGTAATGAAAAGCTAAAACCAAGAGTACTATATCCAGCAAGGATAGATGGTGAAATAAAGAGCTTCCCAAACACACACACAAAAAGGCTAAAGAAGTGTATTACTACTCAGTCAGCAATGCAGGAAATGTTAAAGGGACTATAAGAGACTATTGTAATAATAATATGAAGAAATAGAGAGAGAAACATAGGCATAACAAATTAAAATGGCAATAAATAAGTACATATCAATAATAACTTCAAATGTAAATGGATTAAATGTTCCAATTAGAATACATAGGATAGCCAAATTGATAAGTAAACATGACCTAAATATATTCTGTTTACAAGAGACCCACATAAGAATAAAAGACTCACACAGGATGAGAGTGAAGGGATGAAAAAAAATTTCCTTGCAAATGGAAACAAATAAAAATCTGGGTTAGCAATACTCATATCTGACAAAATAGACTTCAAAATGAAGGCCATAACAAGAGACAGAAAATGCCACTACATAATACTAAAGGGATCAATCCAACAAGAGGATATGACCTCTGTAAACATATATGCACCCTATATAAAAGTACCAAAATACATTAAAACAAAACAAAAAAAAAAACAACTTCTGGAGGATTTTAAGAAAGAGATTGACAGCAATGCAGTTATCATAGGGGACTTTAACACACCATTGACTTCACTGGATAGATCTTCCAGTCAAAAAATCAACATGGAAAAAGTGACTGTAAATGACACCGTTAGTTAGATGGATTTAATTGACATTCATAAGATATTTCGCCCAAAAGTTGAAGAATATACATTTTCCTCAAGTGCATATGGGTCATTCTTAAAAATAAACAACATGTTAGGACACCGAACAAGTCTCTATACTTTTATGAAGTTTGAAATCATATAAAGCCTCATCTTGGATCACAATGGCATAAAATTAGAAATCAACTACAGTAAAAACACTCAAAAACATTCAAACACATGGAAGTTAAATAGCATATTGTTAAACAATGAGTAGGTAACCAATGAGATAAAAAGGAAATAAAAATCTTCCTGGAAAGAAAAGAAAATGAACACAAAACAACACATAATTTATGGGACACAGCAAAAGCAGTCCTGAGAGAGGGAAGTTCATAGCACTGAATTCCTACCTAAAGAAACAAGAAATATTATTAATAAACTATCTACCCCTACAAAAAGAAAAGACCAAAGTAGAAGGAAGAAAATAATAAAGACCAGGGCAGAAATAAATGACAGAGACTGAACAAAAAATACAAATATCACTGAAACCAAGAGCTGATTCTTTGAAAGACAAACAATGTTGATGAAACTTTAGCTAGATTCATCAAGAAACAGAGAACAAGGACCCAAATAAATAAAATTTAAAAGATGAAAGTGGCGAAGTAACAACTGACACCACAGAAATGCAAATGATTGTTAAAAAAAAAAAAATACTGTGAACAACCATATACCAACAAGCTGGACAATGTGGATGAAATGGAAAAATGCTTAGAAAGATACAATATTCCAAAACTGAATCAAGAAGAATCAGAAAACCTGAATAGGACCATAGCAACTGATGAAATTGCAGCAGGAAAAACAGCAACAAAAAAACCCCAAAAAACTTCCAGCAAACAAAAGCCTGGGTCCGGATGGCTTCACAGGGGAGTTTTACCAAACATTCAAAGAACTAACACCTATCCTCTTCAAACTATTCCAAAAATCCAAGAGGAAAGAGCACTTCCAAGCTATTTTTATGAGGCCAGCATCATCCTAATTCCAAAACCAGATAAAGACACTACAAAGAAAGAGAAGGTCAATATTCCTGATGAAATATATGTTAAAATCCTCAAAAAATTATTAGCAACTAGGATTCAGCAATATATTAAACAGATCATATACCACAACCAAGTGGGATTTATCCCCAGAATGCAAGGCTGGCACAATATTCACAAATCAATAAATCTGATACATGATATAAATTGAAATACCAAAAATCACATGAACCTGTCAATAGACACAGAAAAAACATTTGAGAAAATCCAACATGCATTTTTGTTTGATAAAAAAACTTTCAGCAAAGTGGGACTTGAGGAATCATACCTCAACATAATAAAGGCCATGCATTACAAGCTTACAGCCAATATCATACTCAATAGGCAAAAACTAAAACCATTTCTCTTAAGAACAGGAATAAGACAGGGATGTCCACTTTCATCACTATTATTCAACACTAGAGGCCCAGTGCCCAACCCAATCAGGTGGGACAGCCAGTGGGAGGGGCCCCAGGCGGTTGGCAGGCCGGCCCTGCCACCTGATCGAACTCTGGTTGAATTCCAGGTCGAGGGCACAATTTGCATATTACCCTTTTATTATATAAGATAATACTAGACGTCTTAGCCACAGCAATTAGACAAAAAAAAAAAAAAAAAAAAAAAAAAAAAAAAAAAAAAAAAAAACATAAAAGGCATCCAAGGAAAGGAGGAAATAAAACACATTATTTGCAGATGACATGATATTGTACATAGAAAATCATAAAGACTCCACCAAAAAAATACTAGATTTAATAAATGAATTTGGCAATGTAGCAGGATACAAAATTAACACTCAGAAATCAATGGCATTTTTATACACCTATAATGAATTTGGAGAAAGAAAAACAAAAAAAACAATTACATTTACTATTGTAGCCAAATAATATAGATATTATTATTAGGAATAAACCTAACCAAAGAGGTAAGAGACCTGTACTCAGAAAACTATAGGACATTGAAAAAAGATAGAGGAAGATATAAACAAGTGGAAGAAAATACCATCTAGTTATTTATTAATAAATTATCTACTCCTACAACAAGATTGGTATAACTAACATCATGAAAACGTCTGTATTACCCAAAGCAATCTATAGAATCAATGCAATACCTATTAAAATACCAATGGCCTATTTCACAGTTTTAGAATCAATATTCTCAAAATTTATATGCAGCCAAAAAGACTCCAAATACCAGCATTAATCTTGAGAAAGAATGACTAAGTTGGAAGGATCACAATACCAGATATAAAGTTATGTTACATGACCACTGTAATAAAAATATTCTGGTACTGGCACAAGAACAGGCAGATAGAACAATGGAACAGAAAAAAGAATCCAGAAATTGACCCAGGCCATTATGCTCAATTAATATTTGACAAAGGAATCAAAGCACACAATGGAGAATGACAGTGTCTTCAATAAATGGTGTTGGGAAACTGAGATGGCATGGCTCAGTGATTGAGTGTCAAAATATGAACCAGGAGGCCATGGTTCTATTCCTTGTCAGGGCACATGCCAAGATTGGGAGCTTGATCCCCAGTGTGGATCATGCTGGAAAAAGCTGATCAATGATTCTCTCTCATCATTGATGTGTCTCTCTCTACCTCTCTGAAATCAATAAAAAACATAAATATCACAAGATCTCACTCATTTGTAGAATATAATGAATGACATAAACTGATGAATAAAAATAGAACCAGAGTCATAGAAACATTGAACAGACTGTCCAATCTATGCGGGAAAGCGGGGGGTGGGGGTAGTGAGAGGGTAAGAGA
>NW_006288889.1:768629-771014 GCF_000327345.1 Myotis davidii | reverse complement strand
GCCCCCCCCCCCAATTGGGGGTGGGGCCAGCGAGCCAACCTCCCATGGCCCCTCCCCACCACCAGCCCAGCCTGATGGGCCCCCATCAGGGCAGGCTGGCTGGACCCCCCCGTGCACAAATTTTGTGCACCAGGCCTCTAGAAGATATATAAATAAGTGGTGCTGGAAAAATTGGACAGATACATTAAAAAATGCAGCTACACCACAAAGTTACACCATACACAAGAATAAATTGAAAATTGATAAAATACTTAAATGAAGTTGTGAAACCATAAAAAATGCTAAAAGAAATCATAGGCACCAAAATCTCCGACATTTTATGTCGCAGTAGGTTACTAATACATTTCCTTGAGTTAGGGAAACTATGCTGAAAATAAACAAGTAGGACTATATCACAATAAAAAGCTTCTGCACAGCAAAAGAAACCATTAAAAATTGAAAAGGGAGCCCACTGTATGAAAGAACATATTTTCCAATGAAAATACATATACATATGATAAGGGGTTAAAATTCAAAATATATAAGGAACTCATACAACAACACAATGAAGACAAACAAACTAATTAAAAAATGGACAATAGACCTAAATGGACAGTTCTCCAAAGTGGTCATACAGATGGCCATGCGACATGAAGAAAAAATAATCAAGTCACTAATCATCAGAGAGATGCAAATTAAAGCAACAATGATGTATTACTTCAACCCTGTCAGAATGGCTACCATCAGGAAAATCAACAAATGAGAAGTAATGGAGAGGATGTGGAGCAAAGGGAACCCTCATGCACTGCTGATGGGAATGCAGACTGGTACAGCCACTATGGAAAACAGTGTGGAGTTTCCTCAAAAAATTTAATAGGGAACTTCTATTTGACCCAATGATCCCACTTCTAGGAATATATCCTAAAACCCAAAGCACCAATCAGAAAGAATGTATGCACCTTATGTTCATAGCAGCACAGTTTATAATAGCTAAGATCTGGAACCAATCCAAGTGCCCATTAGTGGATAAAAAAGCTGAGGTACATTTAAACCATGGAACACTATGCAGCTATAAAAAAAGCATCTGATACCCTTTGAAACAGCATGGAGGGACCTGGAGAGTATTATGCTAAGTGAAATAAGCCAGTCAAACAAGTATAAAAGACAAGTATCACATGATCTCACTCATTTGTGGAATCTGATGAACAAAATAAACTGATGCACAAAATAGACCCAAAGACAGAAGCATGGAACAGATCGGTGAATTTCAGAGGGAAGGTAGGGATGTGTGGGAAGAGATTAACCAAAGAACCTTTATGCGTATATTCATAACCCATGGACACAGACAATAGTGTGGGAAAACCTTGGTTGGGTGGCGGGTGTGGGCTAGAAGGGGTCAATGGGGAAAAAAGAGGACATCTGTACTACTTTCAATAATAAAGATACATTTTTAAAAGGTAAGGAAGTTCTTTCTATTACTAGTGTATCGAGTATATTTTTTTCTTATGGAAGTATCTATATCATCCCTACTACCGCTTATGAATCAATAAGTACTTCAACATTAAAACATTAAAATAAATAAAAAGACAGGTTCTGGAAGTCTATTATTTTAACTTATACTTTTATATTTATGACCCATCTCATTTTTTCATAAATTATAATGAATTGTGTGAGGTAAAATTGTCCAGATTTAATAAAAATTAAAGCACCACGTATGCACAAAAATTTCTTTCGTAAAGAAGATATACAAATGTCCTTGTGAAAATATCATATGAACATTTGATATAAATCATTAGACATGAGAAAAATGCAGATTAAAACTACCACCATGAGTTATTGCCACATATTCCCAGAACAGAAAATCTAAAATATTAGTGTGGGTATGAAGTGAGTGAATACTTGGTACAATTGTAAAATGGTACCATGACATTGTAAGAAAGAGTGACAGTTTCAAACAACATTGAACACATCCATCTCTATGTCCTACCAGTACACTCAGACACATACTCAAGAGAAAAGAGTAAAAGTGTCCAGTAAAAGGCTTGTATAAAGATGTCCTTAACCCCTTCCCCAACAATTTTTTTGTTAAAAACGTTTATTTTTCAGACTAATTTTTTATTTTGGTTCTATATAGTATTTCTGATGCTGGTTATGAAAACAGTTTGTAACTCGTCTTCCTATAAACCATATTTTTTTTACCATATTTTCTTAGTATACTCGTCGACGACTGAAAAAGAACATTTTGTGAAAACGAGTACCGTATTTGCCGGCGTATAAGACGATTTTTTGGCCCTGAAAAATATGCCTCCAAGTGGGGGGTCGTCTTATACGCCAGGTACACTTCAGATAGACTGCCCATAGTGCTTGCCCCGTGCCATAGTGGCCTCCCGATGCCAGCCCCCTTCA
>NW_006288889.1:767218-768080 GCF_000327345.1 Myotis davidii | reverse complement strand
CGACATGAAGAAAAAATAATCAAGTCACTAATCATCAGAGAGATGTAAATTAAAGCAACAATGATGTACTACTTCACACCTGTCAGAATGGCTACCATCAGGAAAATCAACAAATGAGAAGTAATGGAGAGGATGTGGAGCAAAGGGAACCCTCATGCACTGCTGATGGGAATGCAGACTGGTACAGCCACTATGGAAAACAGTGTGGAGTTTCCTCAAAAAATTTAATAGGGAACTTCTATTTGACCCAATGATCCCACTTCTAGGAATATATCCTAAAACCCAAAGCACCAATCAGAAAGAATGTATGCACCTTATGTTCATAGCAGCACAGTTTATAATAGCTAAGATCTGGAACCAATCCAAGTGCCCATTAGTGGATTAAAAAGCTGAGGTACATTTAAACCATGGAACACTATGCAGCTATAAAAAAAGCATCTGATACCCTTTGAAACAGCATGGAGGGACCTGGAGAGTATTATGCTAAGTGAAATAAGCCAGTCAAAGACAAGTATCACATGATCTCACTCATTTGTGGAATCTGATGAACAAAATAAACTGATGCACAAAATAGACCCAAAGACAGAAGCATGGAACAGATCGGTGAATTTCAGAGGGAAGGTAGGGATGTGTGGGAAGAGATTAACCAAAGAACCTTTATGCGTATATTCATAACCCATGGACACAGACAATAGTGTGGGAAAACCTTGGTTGGGTGGCTGGGTTGGGTGGAGGGAGCAAAGAGGGGAGGGGGGAATTGGATCATCTGTAAAATTGTTAACAGTAAAAAAAAAAGTCACATGACTAGTATTCTGAAGAATGTACTTAAATGCTTAGACCAAAAAAAAAAAAAAATAGAGCT
>NW_006288889.1:755760-767080 GCF_000327345.1 Myotis davidii | reverse complement strand
TGGTGGTTTGTTTTGTAACTGGCCTCCCTTGAGAGCAGAGACCATCTAATTTATCTTTGTATCCATACTACTAGGTGTTTGTTAACCCCTTCCCCAACAATTTTTTTGTTAAAAACGTTTCTTTATCAGACTAATTTTTTTATTTTGGTTCTATATAGTATTTCTGATGCTGGTTATGAAAACAGTTTGTAACTCGTCTTCCTATAAACCATATTTTTTTTACCATATTTTCTTAGTATACTCGTCGACGACTGAAAAAGAACATTTTGTGAAAACGAGTATACACGTTTCTGCCGGGGAAGGGGTTAATAACCCAAACTGGATACAGACCAACTGCCCTTAAAATGAGAATGGATAAGCAAATTTTAATGTATTTATACAACAAAATGCTCTGCAGCAATAAAAAGAACAACTTACTTTTTGTATGTATAAGATATATACATAGTATATGTATGACGTAAACATATATATGATAACGTATATATGCATATGTATTACATATATGACAATGGGAACTATTAAACAATGTATCACTTTCCCTGTGTTTTAACACTTAAGTAAAATTTTTATTAAATTTTGTAAACACATATCTTAACACCTAAATGTTTTCAATTTTTTGGGTAGATACGCAGAAGAGGGATTGCATAGTCATATAGTAGCTCCACTCTTAATTTTTTTGAGAAACTTCCAGACTATTTTCCATAGTGACTGTACCAGTTTACATTTCCACCAGTAGTGAATGAGGTTTCCTTTTTCTGCACATTCTCTCCAACATTTGATATTCCTATTATTGATAATAGTCATTGTAACAAGAGTGAGGGGGTATCTCATTGTAGCAAGTAAAGTTAAGCATCTTTTCTTATATCTGTTGGCCATTTGTCTGCTTTGGACACATGTCTGTTCAGGTCCTCTGTCCATTTTTTAATTGGATTGTTTGTTTTTGTTGTTGAGTTGTATGAGTTCTTTATATGTTGTGGATATTAATACCTTATCAGAGGTGTTTTCTGCACTTCGGGGTTTGTTGCAACATTATTCACGATGGCCAAAACATGAAAAAAAATGAAGTGTCCTTTGATATATGACTGTATAAAGAAGACGTGATATATATATATATATACATTTAAATACTGCTCAAAAAAGATTAAATACTGCAATTTGTGACAAACTAGACAGATCTTGAGAGTATCATGCTCATAAAATATGTCAGATGGAAACGGTCAAGAACCATATGATTTCACTCATGTGGGATATAAAACTGAAAGCAACAAGTGAAAAGAAATTCGTAGACACGAACAACAGTACGGTGGTTATCAGAGAGAAAGGAAGTAGAGTCATGAGGTTAAAGGGGCTCAAATATATGGTGATAGAAGGAGATTTGACTTTCAGTGATAAGCACACAATGCAATGTACAGGTGATGCATTATAGAATTGTACACCTGAAATCTATATAATTTCATTAATCAATGTCATTTTAATAAATTTAATAAAAATTAAAAAATAAATGTTAAAAAATTCTAAACACATATTCCAGGTTTAAGGTCTAGCATCCTGAATGTTTCTAGTTCTAACCTGTTATATATATTTTTTAATAACTTCAAACACATTTCCATTTTTCTCATTTTTTTTCTAATTGCTTCATTTCCCTAGTTTTAGCCTTTAGTCAGAATTCCTCTTTTTTTTTTTCAGGTTCAGTGTCATTTATTTTTCTATTTTAATCTCACCATCTTCATGACTTTGTATATTCTTGAACCTCTCATCTTTGCTTTTTCATATAAACTAGATACCCTCTCAGACACACACACAAATGTAAATTACAATAGGCATAAAAAAATGTAGCATCATAATCTAAGCCATTTTTTTTCTCAAGTTAAAGTCACTTTTATATTGTCAGTAAAATTTAAATATAACCCTACTTAAAATAATGCTATCTATTAAGCAGTAGATGACAGGTGGGAACACCTTTCCTTTTGTCCTTATATACTTTTTACTTATTTGTTTCATTTGATTGATTGTGTATAGCTCAGACCAGAAGACAAAATCTATGATTCATCTCCAGTCTGAAGCCTCATTTAAATGACACTTTATTTATATTAGCATTCCTAATTACTTAATGACCAATCAGATATGGTTCATTGCTGGTAAGTGTAGAAACATGTTGACTGAAGGATGTAGTTTAATTAGTATACTCTTAAGAACACGTCCCTCGAGAACATTGGATGTCATCATTACTTTATGTATTTAACTGTGAAATTCATATTTACTAATCAGGTTGGAGAAGAGATCTTTAGTTCTCAAATATTGTTAATAGAGCATAGTTAGATTTTTAAAGGAGCCTGAAAAATCTTAACAAAAGCAGATTACTTTTTTAAATAGCCGTCATTCCAATAACATAGTTATTACACCTAAATACTAATATCATATCCATAAAACAGGAAAGAGGGAATAAGCTTATTGTAAGTCTGTCTTTAATAATTTAGGTTTAAGAAGTTCATGTTATTCTAGACCACTGAAATTATTTGGTATTTTTACAATTGACTAAATATTTTGAAAATGACCTCGTTTCAAGGGTAACTGGCGATTTTTATTTTTCATCCTAATGCTTATTCATTAAATGACCAAAATTAGATATGTTGTATTGCCAGAAAACATAATGTATAAAACTTGAACTTAGCTTTGGTGTGACAGAGATCAATAGAGATTCTCCTTTCAAACAGCATATTTTCCTGGCAACGTCCATGGATTGTCATTTGTAGTTAACTTCTAAGAAGCATCCCATTTCTTAATAGGTTACATACATACATACATACATACATACATATTCAAGAAAATTAGTTTGAAAGGATTTAGAACAAGAAAGAGTATACTGAACATAGCCTTTGGGGAGAACTTCCTGGGATGTCTTCATGAGCTCCTGTCCATGATTCTCACTAGAGTATGAATCACACAGAAGCCTTGGGCTGCTTTATTTGCTTTACATTCAGGAACGGGTCAATAGCTCAGTAACTGATTCTAGCATGCTGACGCTTTTATTCTCTGGGAGCTATTGTCCTCCCCCGGCCTCTTTACACTCTCTTTCACACGTACCCGGGCAGCTTCTTTATAGCTGCCTTCCACCTGTGGAACTGACAGCAACAGTAATAATAATAATAGGAACTTGATATTGTCAATGTTATTGAGTCAAGCACAAATTAGAAATATTATTTTAGTCTTCCTATGTATTAGACATATTTATAATCATTTTACTTCTTTAATTTGTCTATTCCTCAGAGACATCTACTGAATTAAGCATTATTATTATTATTATTCCCATTTTAGAGATGATGAAATTGAAATACTGAAACGTTTAATACCTGTCTGAAGGTCATATACAAGTACTAACAAGAGGCACCTTGATTTCATAAATACCTTTAGAAGTTAAAAATAAATTAAAAATTGTAACTTTGAAGAATTCAGGCTGCTATTGATTTGTATGGTTACCAGTTATCTTCAAATTTTACAGTATCAGAAACATGTAAGAATAATTTTAGGAGAAATTATTGAAATACTTGTGGAAACTTCTTGCAGTACTTCTTCCACAAGTAAATAATGAGTTCACTTTTAGTCTTTTCCATGTGACACAATGATTTGAGGTTTATTAGTGGTTGGGTGGCACTTGTCTTTCCAACAACCATTTTCTGAGCAGATATGAAGGAGGGCCCTGGCCTCAGCTTGGATGTCACAGAGCCAGGTGCCTAAGAGCCACTGTGACTCTAGGGTTTACTGTTGTATTTGTTGTCCTGCCGAATATTCCCTACTCCCTCTCTTTCCCCTCAATATGAAGTTGCATCCAGATATACAGTTTTGAAAACTTATTTATATAGATTTTGGAAAGTATTTTCTGCATTAAAATCTCAATTTTTTTTTCTGCTGAGGAGCAAAAGTTACTAAAGTAAGCTTCATTTTTAAAGTTGACTTTAACACATAAACAGTTCTCTAAAACACAGACCACCACCAGGATTCATGTAATGATTAAAGTTACCTCAATCCTTAGAGTCAGAAAAACTTGGACTCAATGTCTAGTCACACCAATTACTCTATGCAAGATTTGGGGTGAAATTTTTAATCCTACCTTAACCTACAAGGGGGTAATCTTATTATCCCCATTTTATTTATCGAGAAATTGATGCTGAGATGATAAGTAACTTGCTCCAAGTCATACAGAATAATGGAGCTGAACTATAGACTCAGGTACTTGACTGCAAAGCACACCCTCTGAACTACTACAACAAGGCATTTGAGGTCGCCTGACTCCCAGAGCAACCTCCTTCCCACTCCCACTGATCCCAAAATACCGAGCAGCTGCCTCGCAGAGCCCAGCAAGAAACACGAATCTGCATCAATTGAATCTGAGCGTGGACATATATGTGTCATTCAAGATTCATAATTGCATGCAACAAAGACCATTGGAAGTAATTAAACTGAACTGTATTTCACTGGAAGGATATAGAAGAAAATATGTGATAAAGACCTACCAACAAGACATGAGGCACAGGCAAAGCCTCAGTCAAGGTCATCGAATACTTGCTGTCAGATACTGCCATTGGTAATATCTCCTTTGTCATAGCAAAATGTCCAATCTACCGGGTGCCGCACAATATATGAATGCTAAACCCAAGATTAAAAGTTCTAAGAAGGAATATATAAATGGCCAACAATGAATTAATTGATTGAATTTTTACCTTAGGAGGTATGAGAAGCGAAGGTTTCTGTCACTGACTTCTGCCATGGATTATTCTTCCAATTAAAACTTTGGTTGCACATAAAAGTAAAACCATACAGTATCTTTATCTGCCTGACTTATTTCACTTATAAGTGGAATATAAACACACACACACACACACACACACACACACACACACACACACAATAAATATTTTAAAAATCACAAATGAACCCGGCCATTGTGGCTCAGTGGTTGAGGTTTGATTCCAGGTCAGGGCACATGCCCAGGTTGTAGGCTTGATTCCCAATGTAGAGTGTGCAGGAGACAGCCCAACAATGATTCTCTCTCATCATTTTTTATCTCTCTCTCCCTCTTCTTTCCTCTCTAAAATTAATAAAAATATATATTTTTTAAAAAAATAAACAAAGCAAAATAGAAACAGACTCATAAAAAATGATTTCAAACAGATGGTTGCCGGAGGGGAGATTGGTGAAGGATGGATAAAAAAGCAGAATGGGAATATAGTCTATAATACTGTGATAAGTTTTCATGGTGACAGATAATGATTAGAATTAATATGGTATATAAATATCAAATAACTATATTACACCTAAAACTAATATAATTTTGTATACTAACTATATTTAAATTTAAGTAAAATGTGGTTGAATTTTGGGAAGTCAAAGAGAACAAATTTCCAGGAGAAATACATAAATAAACATCTATTTTGGAGTATCCAATGAAGTGCTTTTTAAAAAATATGTTTTAATTGATTTCAGGGAGAAGAAAGATGAGGGAGAAGGAGATAGAAATAGCAGTGATGAGAGAGAATCATTGATTGTCTGCCCTGCCCCCTATTGGGTATTGAGCCCACAACCTGGGCATGTGCCCTGACTAGGAATTGAATTGTGACCTCCTGGTTCACAGGTCTATACTCAACCACTGAGCTACACCAGCCAGGCAAAAGTGCTTTTTGTCATTAGCTGATACACTGAGAGAGTTGATTCCAGATCAGCAAAAGAACATTAAAATAGTTTGAATGAAATGCAATGAAATATACTAACAACATATGTTTATAAAAATTTAAAATTTGAGACAATAGTTACAATAAAACATAACGAAGATGGAAATGTTAAAGCATTTAGTCAAAATGTATCTGAAATGATGTTATATTTGTAGATTTAGATGATATGTGTAAGTAGGTCACTCTAGTTAAAGTAATAACTTGAACTTTTTTGAAGCTCTGGATGGGAGAGACAGAAATGCATGTGCTGATCCCAGACTATTCCAGTCTTTTTGATGCCTCACATGGGGTCTTAGAAATGAATAACCAAGATAATAGAGAGTACTCTGATGTTGAATAATTGTTTGATTTTCTTTTGAGGGACACAGGAGCAGAGCGCATCTCTGTAGGTGAGAGCAGGGTTTTCCTTGAAGCAAATCAAATGAGCCATGCCAGTCATTCTGCGGTGCCCTGGGGAAAGGCTCTGACTTTAAGGAGGGAAAATCTTTTGTCTCTTGGGCTTGGGGAAGTTGGCCCAGAACAGAAACCCTAGTATAGAGTCGCCTGTGGTTATTTTTTTAAACAGCTTTATTAAGGTGTAATTAACATAATTAATTGCACCTGTTTTACATATATAATTTGGTGAATTTTGTATATGTATATACCCATAAAAGCATCACCACAGTTAAGATAATGAACATCTCTGTCATCTCCACAAGTTTCCACACAGTTTTCATAATATACCTCACTCCCCAGTCACTCACCTGGTCCCAGGCAACCACTCAACCACTGACATGCTTTCCGTCCAATTCATGACATTTGTTAGTTTTATACAGATGAAATTATACAATATGTATTTGTCTTTTTCTGGCTTCTTTCACTAAGCATGCATTTTAAGACTCATCCATCTTCCTGTGTATACAAATAAAACATATTTAATTCATATTTATTGCTGAGGAGTACTCCATTTTATTGATATACCATGATTGATCTTTCTATTTGTTTATGGGTATTTTGATTGTTATAAAGAAAAGTGCTATGAATATTTGAGTACAATATTTTGTGTGAGCCTTTGCTTTAATCGAGGAGCTGTATACTATTTCATTTAGAATGTTTAAGTTCAACTTTTAAAGAAACAAACCGTTTTCCAAACTGTTTGTACAATGTTATATTTTCACCAACAGTGTGTCAGACTTCGATATCCTCTCCAAAACTCTGTATTGCCAGCCTACGGTATATTTGTCATAGCTAAGGCACTATACCAACACATTACTGTTAACTAACATCCACTTGTTCAGATTTCACTAATTTTTCCTCAATATCCCTTTTGCTTCTTTCTTTTTCCAGGACCCCATTCAGGACCCCAGGCTGTCACCTTAGCTTCCTCAGGTGTGTGTCAGCTTCTCAGAGTACCAGTCATATGTTTTGTAAAATACCCCTCGATTTGGGTTTGTCTGATGTTTTCCTTATGGTCCAGCAGGGTATGGATTAGAGTGAAGGAAATTACAGCACGTCATATCAAGAACGCATGCCATCAGCATGACCTACCTCCGATGTTATTAACCTGGGCTGGCTGAAGTGGTGGCTGCCGGGTCTCTTCACTGGACAGTTGCTGTCCCTGCCTTCCCCACTCTACTGTTTGGAAGCAAGATACTCACAGCAACACACACGTGAGGGATTGGGAGTTAAGCTCCACCTCCTGAGAGGGAGTATCTGTGTAACTCATTTGCACAAAGATTAGTCTCTTCTTTGTTATTTATTTAATCACTTATTTATATCAAAATGGACTTGGGTGTTGTTTTCTATTTTGGGTTGTAATCCAATTCTATGTCATTTACTTTGCTGCTCAAATTGTTATACCCTTGGCTATTGGAAGCTATGTAAGATTAATCTCTGTGTTGTTTTTGAAATGCCCTCAACTTTTTTTGTTTATTTGCTCACCTGTTTGTTTAAGCAGTTCATTTCATACCGGAACTACAGAATGCTCCAGGATCATGGTGTCCTACCAGCTTCAGCTCTTGAATTCACTATTTCTGCATGCAGCCTGATTGCATTTATTGGGGAAATATAGTACGAACCAAGATCTGAGTGTGTGCTTGCTACGGGAATGTTATTGCTTCTAGTCACTCTCGGTAGAAAGAACAAGAAAATATATCTATACTGACTTATGTAATCTCATAATCATTTTTCTTTAATTTAATCCTCACCTGAAGATATGTTTTCATTGAATTTTAGAGAGAGAGGAAGGGAGAGAAAGCCAGAGAGAGAAACATCCATTAGTTGCCTCCTAAAGGTGGGATCCATCCCACAACCCTTCGGTGCACAGAACAAAGCTCCAACGAACTGAGCCACCCCATCAGGGCTACTCACATAACCATTTTAATTAATCTATCCATATTTATATTAAGCTAAAGATAAGTCACTACAGCCTCCAACTCTAAAACAATAACGCATGTTTTATTGTAGTGTTCCCTTGCTTATACGTAACCTCTCGCTATTGAAACTGAGAATCCTGGTTCCCACCATCTGGCACCCATTTATCTGGTTGACCAGTCTCAGTACCAGGCACATAGTGTCAGAAGTGTTAACCTGAATCTTCATAAGAATAGCTTTACCAACCAGGGTACAGGGCTATGTACAGTTACATAAGATTTCCTCTCACCCCTTCAGTGACATTATGTCATACATTTGTAATACATTTAAATTATTTTGTCACAGTCTGCCTTACATCCTGAACTCCCCCTAACTTCTGCTTCTAAATAAAATAGGTTTTTTTTTTCTAATTTCAATGATCGTATTTTTTTTTTTTTTGCTTAAAGTATTACAAAGAGTATTACGTATGTCTCCTTTTTTTCCCCTCGCCCTTGACAATCCCCTGGCCTCCCCTACCCCGCAGTGTCTTATGTCCACTGTTTATGCTTATATGCAAAGGTTTTTTTTTAAAGTTTTGCTCTTTGTGCAGTAACATTCCAGGGTTTTGACAAAAGCATAGTATCGATACCCTCCAGTACCACACTGTGCCATACAGATTACATTTAATACTCCCCCAAATCTTCTATGCTTCCCCAAGTGAAACACACCCTGAAACACACTCCCTAAACATCTGGAAAACAACGATATATCTTTTTCTGTCTCCAGAGTTTTGTTTTTTATAGAATATTATATGAATGGAATCATATAGCAGGTTGCCTTTTAAATGTTGCTTCTAAATACTTTTAAAAGTAATCTATGTTGGTATATAAGTCAATAACTGATTTTCTTTTATTGTTGAACTAGAGGCCCAATGCATGAAATTCACTCAAGAGTAGGCTTTCCTTCCACCGGTTGCTGGCACTGGCGTCCCTCTGGCACCAGAGATTCGGGCTTCCCTTGCAGCCCCGGCTTTGTCCAGAAGGTCATCTGGTCTAATTAGCATATTATGTTTTTATTATTATAGATAGTGTTCCATTGTATGGATATTATTTACTTTTCTACTTGTTATTTTGGAAACATGTCCTGTTTATTCATACCTATTGAAGGACACATTAGTTGCCTCTATTTTGGGGCAATCCTATGTAATAAGAGAGGGCTATGCTAATTAGCCAGGATATGGTAACTAGTCATGACCAGATATGCTAATTAGCCACAACCAGTATGTCAATTGACCATAACTCCAACACACAAGATGGCCACCACAAGATGGCCTGCAGGGGAGGACAGTTAGGGGTGACCAAGCCGGCAGGGGAGGGTAGTTAGGGGTGACCAGGCCAGCAGGGGATGGCAGTTGGGGGAAATCTGGCCATCAGGGGAGCAGTTAGGCATCAATCAGGCTGGCAGGGGAGTGGTTAGGGGGTGATCAGGCTGGCAGGCAGGCAAGCAGTTGGGAGCCAGCAGTCCTGGATTGTGAGAGGGCAGTCAGACATCCCTTGAGGGATCCCAGATTGGAGAGGGTGCAGGCTTGGCTGAGGGACACACACACATACACACACACACACACACACACACACACACCTGTGCACAAATTTTGTGCACTGAGCCTCTAGTTATAAATAAAACTGCTATGAACATCCATGTGCAAATTATATATTTTTATGGACATAAGTTTTCTTCTTAAATTTTATTTTAAAATTATAGTTGGCATTCAATATTATTTTATATTAGTTTCAGGTGTACAGCAGAATGGTTAGACATGTATATAATTTATAAATTAGTCCCCCTGGTAGTTTAAGTAACCACCTGGCACCATACATAGCTATTACAATATTTTTTACCATATTTCCTATGCTGCATTGCAATTCAAAGTATGTAATACATAGTTTGTTTGTTCACTCCATCTTAGCAACTAGAATGGGATCTGGTAAATAGAAGGTGCTCATTAAATATTTTTGAATATAAAAAATAGTCATGGGGATCTAAAGTTCAGCATATGGACACATGTTTTCAAGCTCGTTGAGTAGTGCCTAGGAGTCTGACTGCTTGGTTTTCGGTAAGACTATGCTTAGGCTGCAGAAAATTGCCGAACAGTCTTCCGAAGTGTCTACACCACTTTGCGTTTCCACCAGCAATGAGAGCACACATTCTCCCCAGCAATGGCATTACCAGACTTGTGAATGTTTGCCATTCTGATAGTAGTATCTTATTATTTTAATTGTTGACTAGTCTTGTAATTTTGGCAATTCCACCGAGCATGCAGTGCTACAACAGTATGGCTTTAATATGCAGTTCCCTAAACACTAATGATGTTGAGTATGCCTTTATGTGCTTTTATGACACCCATGTCTTCTTTAAGGGTGTGGCAAACCGCGTGTCTACTTTTAAAAATTAAACTCTTTTTATTTTTAGGTAATTATAGATTCACATGTAATTATAAGAAAAATGCAGAGAAATCCCATGTACCTTTGACCCTTACTCCCAACAGTAACATCTCACAGTCAATAATGACGTCTCACAACCATGACAGGCAATGAGAGAAGACACAGAGCTATCGCTGCAGGATCTCTGTCAGTGCCCTTTCCAAGCCTCATCCAGCCCTCCTCTCGCTGCTCTCTGACAGCCATGTCTTCTGTTTCCAAAACGTTATTTCAAAAACATAAAAGGATGTATACAGGATGTAGCTTTTGGCGATTTTTTTTTCATTCAGCATAATTCCCTGGAGATTCAACTTGGTTGTTGAGTATATCATACTTTATTATTTTTTATTGATTAGCATTTAAAGGTGAAGATAGCCCTAGCTGGTGTTGCTCAGTGGATAGAGCATTAGCCTGTGGACTGCAAGGTCCCAGGTTCAATTCCGATTGAGCCTAGGTTGCAGGCTCAATCCCCAATGGGGGCATGCAGGAGGCAGGCGATCAATGATTCTCATCATTGATGTTTCTATCTCTCTCTCCCTCTCCCTTCCTCTCTGAAATCAATAAAAATATATTTAAAAAAATAAAGGTGAAAATATACTAAAGTATTTTGTGTTTTCTGAAGAATATCAGAGTTGTTTCCAGCTTAAGGCTATTGTGAATACGTTGATATAAACAGTTACATAGGTTTTTGTGCAACCAAAAGTTTTCATTTCTCTAGAATAAGTGCTCAGGAGATAAATTTCTGGGTCTTACATATTTGGCAAATTTCAGCTCATTTCTAGCATT
>NW_006288889.1:746080-755739 GCF_000327345.1 Myotis davidii | reverse complement strand
CCCCCCCCCCCCCCACTCTTTCTGGAAGGCTGATGACACCAAGGTGAACATTCCGCGGTAGTTCCGAAAGTCCCTGCGGCCATGGTCCTTGTTTTCTGTTCTAGTTTCTCTCTGCTGTCCGGACTGAGCAATTTCTAGCATATGTTCTCATTCACTAGTTCCTGTCTCTTCCCTTCTGTTATGCTATTGAGACCAACCACTGAGATTTTAACGTTAGTTGTATTTTTCGGTTTTAAATACATTTGCTTTTAATATTTTCCAATTTATTGATAGCATGTTTGAACTTGCTTTTTGAAGCATTTTTATGATCACTGGCAGAAAAAACTCTAACATTTCTATCATCTTAAGTTACATTTATTATTGCCTTTTTAAATTTGATTGAGCAGAAAATATTTTCTCCTCTTGTTTTTGTTTCTGTAAAAAATAATTTTCAATTGAAACTTGGAAATTTTCACACTTTTAGATACTGGATTTTATTGAAACTTCCTGTTTAACTACCTCATTACTACCAGGTAAAGGGAGAATATATATATTATATGCATGTGATTGTGTACATGAATACACATGCACACACATATTTGTATGGCATGTGTAATTATTTTATAAATATATAATTCTATGTGTACACATATAAGGCTTTAAAATTTATTGATGCTTATTTAATATTAATATACACTCATATATACTATTAAAGACCCATTATTGGCTCAAAGTATATTGGATTATAACTCTGCTAAACAGATAATTTTATGTTTTACTTAATAATAACCTAGTGATACACTTCATCACATTTAATGTTATCATTTCTGAATGTAGCTATCGTTTTATTCCTGTTTCAGAGATATATGCTGAAACAAAAACTATTGATAAGCATAATAAAAGCTATATATGCTGCAAGAGATGAAATAATTCTCAGTATTGGTGATCATGCATCTAATATATACAGGGTGTCCCAAAAATGTACACACACTTTAACAGCTGATAGCTCAATTCATGGTTCTTTCTTTCCAGATTTATCCATTGGAATGAATAGTTATTCAAAGTGTGTATACATTTTGGGGGGGACATCCTGTATACATATAAAAATATAGTTTTAACTACTACTAAAGCAAATTACTTTCTACTAAAATATAGTTAATTAATTTTCATAAAATATATCAAATAATGGGAAGGAGATACCTAAGTCTGTAACTTTTGGCAAATCATTTTTTTGTGTTAGTGTTCATGTTACTGTCTCAGCTGTCTGCAGCTCCTCTAGCCCCCGGCGCTCTCTTATAATTATTTCCTTTGGCCAGGCTTCAGAGCCCCTGACACCTGGCGTGACCAGGTACTTTAATTTTAGGCATTCAGATATGTACATAATGGTATTTTATTTTTGTTTCAGTGTGGCTTCAATGTTGAGCATTTTCATGTTTATTTCACATGTACAAATCATTTTTGGTAAAGTATCTGTCTAAATATTACATTTTTTATTGAGTCGTGTGTTTTATTTTTATGTTTAGAGGGTTTTTTTGGTATTTGGTACATGAGTTTTTCATCAGATATATGATGTGCAAATACTTTCCTCTGCTCTGTGGCTTCATTTGCATTGAACAGAGAGCCTTTTGAAGAGATAATGCTTTTAGTTTTGGTGAAGAGCAACATAAATTTCTGTTGAATGGCTCTACTTTAGAAAGTAATTTACCAAAGAATAAGACTCTCATGTGTATGCATGTGTTTAAATAATAACAATAACATTTTCTTTGTTCTAATTTCATTGTCTATAAACAAAATAATGTTTTGTATAAGTCTATATCAATGAACACCCAGAAATGCTTCCTAGTAGTCAGACCTAGAGAAAGGGAAGAAATGAAGGGAAGGGAAGGGAAGGGAAGGGAGGGGAGGGGAGGGAGAGGAGGGGAGGGGAGGAAGAGAAGGAGGGAGAGAGGGAGGGGAGGGGAGGGGAGGAAAATAGCTAGTATTTCTGAAGATCTTATTAAGCATTAGGTGCTGATTATTTTCCTGAAGCCTCACAAGCACCTGGTGATGCAGATGCAGCTAACAGCTGTAGGAGCTCTTGTTTGTTAAGTAGCTCATCCCAGGTCAACGTGATAACACATTAAACCCAGGGATGGAAAGTCCAACTTAAGTCTCTGACACTGACTATTTTTTAAGGTGTCAATAACCTTCCATGTAGAACACTATTGAGTAAATAACACAATCTTGCGAGAATAGACATGATACATTGCATGTGAGACTTTTATCTACTCAACTTGCACTATATTACAAGTTAAGAAGCTAAGTTTCTTGAGATAAAATTTCAAAATTTCTTTTTAAAGCATCTTGATTTATTATCTTTTAAAAATGACTTGTATCAAGTCATTCCTATCAAATGTAAAAATTTTGTCAACTCTAATTTTATGCATGATTTAATTAAAACATTACATTTTTAAATTAATACTTAGAAAAATGTACTTTTTAATTAAATTTATTGGGATCGAAGCATAGTGGTCTCTCGTTTGGAAAAACTGCTGTTTCAATTACTCTGTTTTTCTTAGACAGTCTCTTATACTGTGGGTCAACTCTGTTATTTTTAGACTGTAAAAAAACTGGTTTTTGCTTGAATAGAAAAGATAAACTTAATTGTCTGACCTTGCAAGTTAGCCATCTAAAGAGGCTGATACACTATATTAATTCACATATTTTGCCAAGTGTTTGTTCACCCAAGGTTACAGGTGTTTGATTAGATATAACATGTATTCAAAGTTACAAGTTGTCTGTATAGATATTGCAGGTGTTTGATTAGATACAACATGTCTGTAACAATAACTCACATGGAGAACTTTGTAATATCTGCAAACAAAGAGGCTAGAAGAGTATAAATACAAGAGACTTCATGTATGTGGTGTTCAGAATTTGACAGAGGTAAGCTTCTCTGAACCCACGTGCAATAAAGATGACTCCTAACTAATGGGCTCATTAGGGGTCTTGTCCAGCTCGCTGATTTGCAATACAACAGGATGACATTGATGAAAAAGATCTTATACCCAGGTTTCAAGTGTAGACGACTATGATACATGATCTGTATATGACATTGTGTGCCCATCACCCAAGCTCAAATCATCTTCCGTTACCATATACTTGGGCCCCTTTATTCTTTCCTACCTTCCACCCCCTTCCCTCTGATAACCAACATACTGGTGTCTGTGTCTATGAGTTTCAGTTTTATATCACACATCTGAGTGAAATCATATGGTTCCTAGCTTTTTCTGACTGATTTATTTCACTTAGTATAATATTCTCAACGTTATGTACTATATATGTACCACAACTTTTTAATCCATTCCTCTATCAAAGGACACTTTGGTTGTCTTTATGTTTCGGTCACCAGGAATAATTCTGGAAAGAACATAGGGATGCATACATCTTTGTGAATAAATGTTTTCAAGTTTTTCAGAAGAGACATTTCTGGGTTATATGGTAACTCTTTTCTTAATGATTTGAGGAACAAACGTGCTGTTTTCCAAAGTGGCTGAACCAGTCTACATTCCCACCAGCAGTGAAGGAGGCGTCCCTTTTCCCCACAACACTGGTTAGTGCCTGCCTTGTTGGTAATAGCCACTCTAACAGGTGTGCGATGGTATTATTATAGCTTTAATTTGCATTTCCCTAATAGTTAACGAAGTTGAATATATTTTACATATATCTCTTGGCTATTTTAATGTCTGCTTAGATCCTCTGCCCATTTTTTTAATTGGATTGTTTGTTTGGTGTTGAGTTGTAGGAGTTCTTAATATATTTAGATATTAATCCCTTGTTGGAGTTGTTTTTTGCAAATATGATCTCCCATTTGATTGGTTGACTTTTTGTTTTGTTGGTGGTTTCTTTTGCTGTGTAGAAGCTTTTTAGTTCGATATAGTCCCATTCATTTATTTTTCCTTTTACTTCCCTTGTCTTTTGAGTCAAGTTCATAAAATATTCTCTAAGACTCAGGGTCCATAGGTTTAGTATCTATGCTTTCTTCTGTGTAATTTATGGTGTCCTATCTTATATTTAGATCTTGCATGTATTTTGAATTATTTTTTGTGTATGGGAACAAACCATCATGTGGCTGTCCAATTTCCCTACCATCATTTATTGAAAATGTTTCCTTTTCTCTATTGTGTGTGTCAGGATTTTTTGTCAAAAAATATTTATCCATATGCACATGGTTTTATTTCTGGGCTCACTATTCTGTTCCACTGATCTACATGTCTGTTTCTCTGCCAATAACATGCTGTTTTAATTGCTGTAGCTCTGTAGTATAATTTGAAGTCAGGTAGTGTGATACTTCCAGCTTCATTCCCCCCACCCCCTTCAGGATTGCTTTGACTATTTGGGGTCTTTTTTGGTTGCATACAAATCTGATGATTTTTTGTTCTCTCTTTTTTTAATGACATTAGGCCCTATCCACATAACTTAGTTGGTTTGAGCTTCATCCTGTTACACCAAGTTTGAGGATTTGATCTCTGGTCAGGGCACATACAAGAATCTACCAATGGAACAATAAATTAATATCTATCTATCTATTATCTACCTATCTATCTATCATCTATCTATCTATCATCTATCTATCTAGCTAGCTAGCATCTATCTATATCTCCTTTTCTTGCTGGCTAATATGGCCGTTTTAATGATTCTTCCAATCCATGAACACATTATATCTTGTTATTTCATTGTGTTTTATAAATTTCTTTTAATAGTACTTCATAGTTTTCAGTATATAGGTCCTTCACATCCTTTCTAAGTTTACTCCTACATGTTTTGTTCCCTTTATTGCAAATGCAAAAGGAATTATTTTTTTCCCCACTTATTTTTCTGAAGTTTCATTGCTAGTATATAGAAAAGGAATGCTTTTAAAAATATTTTTATTGATTTCATAGAGGAAGGAAGAGGGAGAGAGAGATAGAAACATCAGTGATGAGAGAGAATCATTGATTTGACTGCCTCCTTCACGCCCTGCACGCCCTGCACTAGGGATCGAGCCTGCAACTCAGGCATGTGCCTTTGACCGGAATGGAACCTGGGACCCTTCAGTTCGCAGGCTGACGCTCTATCCACCAAGCCAAACCAGCTAGGGCAGCAGTACATTTTTGAATGTTGGTTTTGTATCCTGCAAGTTTACAGTACTTGTTTATTTTTTCTAAAATAGTTCTTTTATGGAGTCTTCAGGATTTTCTATATACAGAATCATGTCAACTGCAAAAACTGTCACTTTTACTTTTTCATTCCCATTTTAGATGCCTTTTATTTCTTTTTGTTGCCTGATTGCTCTGGCTAGGACTTCCAGATCTATGTTGAATAAGAGTGGTAAGAGTGGGCATGCTTGTCATTTTCCTAATTTTAGAGGGAAAACATTAATTTTTCACCATTGCATCTGATATTAGTGAGGGTTTGTCATATATGTCCTTTATTACATTTATGTACTTTCCTCCTATACCAATTTTTTGAGTGCTTTTAATCTAAATTGATGTTGTATCTTATCAAATGCTTTTTGTGCATCTATTGATACGATCATGTGGTTTTTATCATATATTTTGTTAATGTGGTGTATTACATTTATTGATTTGTGTATTTTGAAACATTCTTGTGCCCCTGAAATGAACCCCACTTGATTGTGATGTATTTTTTAATGTATTGCTGTATTTGATTTGCTAGTATTTTATTTAGTATTTTTGCAATTCTATTCATCAGATATACTGGTCTGTAGTTTTCTGTTTTTGTATTATCCTTGCCAGGTTTTGTTATCAGAGTTATGTTGGTCTCATACATTATATACTTTATAAATTATATAATTATATAATTATATAATTTTGTAGGAAGTATTGCATCTTCTTTATTTGTTGGAAGAGACTGAGAAGGACAGGTATCAAATCTTTAAATGTCTGGTAGAATTCACTAGTGAAGCCCACTTGTTCTGGACTTTTTGGAGGGGGGGTGTTGATGTTGTTTTCTATTTCTTTACTGTTTATCAATGTGTTTAAGTTTTCCAGTTCATGATTCAGTATAGGAAGTTTATGTATTTATAGGAACTTATTCATTTCTTCTAGGTTATTGAATTTGGTGGCATATAGTCTTCCGTAATATTCTCGTATGATCCTTTATGTATCTGTGATGTCTGTGGTGATTTCTCCTCTTTTATTTCTGATTTTGTTTATGAGTCCTTTCTTTTTTTTCCTTAGTGAGTCTAGCCAGAGGTTTGTAAATTTTATTAATCTTTTCAAAGAACTAGCTCTTTGTTTTTATTATTTTTTGTATAGTCTTTTTCTTCTCTATTTCATTCTTCTGTTTAATTTATTATTTCCAATATTCTGCTGACTTTGGGTTGCTTTTGTTTTTTTCCTTGTTCTTTAAGATATAATGTTAGGTTGTTTTATTTGGGATTTTTCTTGTTTCTTGAGCTGGGCCTGTAATGATATAAACTTCCTTCTTATTATTGTCATTTTCATTTGTCTTCATATATCTTTTGATCTCATCTTTTATTTCTTCTTTGACCCAGGCAATTTTTAGTAGTATGTTGTCTAACCTTCACATATTTGTAGGTTTCTTTTCTTCCTTTTTGCAGTTGATTTCTAATTTCAAAGTATTGTGGTCAGAGAATATGCTTGGTTTGGTTTCAAACTTCTTGAATTTGTTGAGGCTGCTTTTGTGGTCCAACATATGGCCTATCCTTGAGGATATTCCATGTGCACTGGAGAAGAATGTGTAATCTGGCATTCTGGGATGAAAGACTTCGTAAATGTCAAGTATGTCCATTTGGTGTAATGTGTCCTTTAAGGCCGGTATTTATTGATTTTCTGTTTGACTGATCTACCTAGAGCTGTAAATAGAGTATTAAGGTCCCAAACTATGATTTTGTTTTGGTCTCTTTCACCTGTTAGTTCTGTGAGTACTTGCTTTATATAATGGTGCTCCCTGAATGGGTGCATATAGATTAAGAAGTAGTCGGTCTTCTTGATGAGTGTCCCCTTTATCATTACGTAGTGTCCATCTTTGCCCCTTTATTACCATTGTTATCTTGAAGTCTATTTTGTCAGCTATACGCATGGCTGCCCCTGCTTTCCTATGGATGCTATTTGCTTGGAGGGTCATTCTCCACCCTTTTACTTTGAATCTCCCTCTGTCTTTGTAGCTTAGATGTGTCTACTGAAGGCAGCCTATGGTTGGGTTTTGTTTCTTAATCCACTCTGTTACTTTGTGCCCTTTATTGGTGATTCAGACTGTTTACATTTAGGGTAATTATTAATGTAAGAGGATCTCCTGTGGCCATTTTATTTTTTGTTTTCTGTGCCTCTATTGTTTATTTTCCTTTATATTTCTGTCTATTGTTTTTATTTGATGGTATTCCATACTTCTTTACTCTGTTTCCTATTTTTTCCCCTCTTTTTTTAAGTTATGTCTCTCAGTTTTGGAATTTGTTGTGTGTGGTCAGCATTAGGCTTATGAGAAAAAGGTTTCATATAGATGGTAGTCCTTTCCCTTTTGAATGTGTCTGATCTCCATCCTCCTTTGCAAATTCAGACCTTTACTCCCTCTCTTTTAATGTGTTTGGTGTCACAAATTATCCTGTTTATGCTGTAAGTTTTTCTGATCTTTTGCTCTTTATTTTAGGTAGAACAACCCCCTTGCGCATTCCCTGCAGTAGCGATCTCCTGGTGATAAATTCCCTCAGCTCTGTATGTCTGGAAGAGTCTTTATTCCTCCTTCATATTGAAAGAATAACTTTTAATTGGATAGTGATTTCTCTTTTTCAGCTGTTTGAATATTTGGTTCCATTTACTTCTAGCTTGTAGACTTTCTGCTGAGAAGTCCAATGATAATCTAATAGGCTTTTCTTTAAATTAATCTTTCTTCTTTTCCCTGGCTGCCTTGAGAATCCTTTCTCTGTCATTAATTTTTGACAGTTTTAATAAATGTGCTTTGGAGAAGTTTTTTGGGTATTGAGGTAATTAGGTGTTTTCTTTAGTTCTTGTGTACAAGGATCCTGTTCTTTCCATAGGTTTAGGAATTTGTCAGCAACTACTTGTTTGAATAGGCTCTCTGGTCCCTTCTCCCTCTTTTCGTCTCCTGATGTGCCTATTATTTTTATACTAGAGGCCTGGTGCACGGATTCATGCACATTGAAAGGAAATTAATTAGAAGGTGGCCAGCAGGACAGAACTGGGGGAGATGGGCCAGACACGCCCTGGAGCCAACCTCCCACAGTCCCTCCCTGGCCCGCAGCACCTGGGGTGGCATAGGGGCTTGAAGGTTGTCTGCAGTGTGAGCAGGGTCCCTCTGGCAGATGGGGTCCCTTGGCCTGTACTGCAGGGATTGGGTCAAAACCAACAGTCAGACATCCCCTGAGGGGTCCTGGAGTACAAGAGGGCACTCTGCAAAGTTGCTGTCGCTCAGCAGCTCCAGTGTTGAGCGTCTGCCCCCAGGTGGTCAGTGCACATCATA
Organism: Myotis davidii; assembly: GCF_000327345.1. NCBI lineage: Eukaryota > Metazoa > Chordata > Mammalia > Chiroptera > Vespertilionidae > Myotis > Myotis davidii. Next base: position 747,279 of record NW_006288889.1, on the reverse strand, counting down.
ACTACCAGCCGGTTGGTTGGCTGGTCACTACACTTTTATATATATAGATTGCTCTTTGTGATGGAGGCAGATAGTTCTCATAGAGTTCTTTGCCTTTTTTATCACTTATTCTGCATTATTTCTAGATTTTTTTTTAGATCTTTGATGTCACTAATTCTTTCCTCTGTCCACATCTGTTTTTTTGTTTTTTGTTGTCTTTTTTTTTTTATGCTCACAAGTTCATTCTTTGTCTCTTATATTGAGTTGTTCATCTCCAGAATTTCTGTTTGATTCTTTAAAGAGTTTCAATCTTTTTATTAAAGTGCTTATTTTATCTGTTTGTTTTCTGAGCTCATTAAACTGCCTGACTGTATTCTCTTGCATCCCATTGAGTTTTTTCATAAATGCAATACTGAATTATCTGTCATGTATATCACATATTTTCATTTTGTTGAGTTTATTTTCTGGAGATTTTTTTAAATGTTCTTTGTAGGCAGCCTCACTATCTTGTTTATTCGTGGTATTTGATGGATTCCTTATCTGTCTAGGCCTCTATGAGTGACACTTCAGCAGATTTTTAGAAAGAGGTCTTTCTAGTATATCTGTTATTTTTCCAGTAGGTGGTACTGAATCGTAAGTTTTCTCCACTCTCCAGCACTCCTTGGCTTTTCAAATCCACTGGAGTGATGTTCCATGGTAGTTGCCTCCATGTGATCAGATTTCCTGGTCCCTGGAGACTAACAAAGGGAGGGGAATGCTGTGGGCAATTTAAAATGTGTGAAATCCCAGTCCCTGCAGCCAGATGCCGCCTTCAGTGGAGCTGCAATGTGTGGTGTGACGTGGGCTGGGGGAACCCAGCAGCCTTCTGTGTTGCTTTGCTTTCCCAGTAATGGTGACCTCGTACCTTCACAGGCCCCATCCCTCACCCACTCCCACCAGTGCCTTGACCCCCGGACCAGTCACAGAGTGCACCCTTTCCTCAGGAAAAAAAAATAAAATTAAAATAAAAAGACGATTCTGCAGTGCTAGTTCTCAGGTTGGCAGATAAGGTGCTCCACAGCCTGGCACCCAGGGGAAGGGAGGCAAGCTGAGAGGTTCCATGAGGGTCAGGCTCCACGGCTCTTGTTTCTCTGTCTGGAATGCCCACCGACCACCTGACAACCGGGTCGAACTTCAGTGCTGTGCCTTGGCCCAGGTCTCTAAGCTCAGCCACAGCTTCT
>NW_006288889.1:737070-746062 GCF_000327345.1 Myotis davidii | reverse complement strand
CTCTCTGCTCCTCCCAGGGAAGGCAGTGCCCACCACAGCCTGACTCCTTCCCTCTTCGGGCTGAGCCCCACAGTGAGTTCCTGACCACAGGGCAGCATACTTGGGTCCTCTCAGCTTTCCCCCCTTCTTGCCTCCCCAGTCAGTCCACTTTTAGATGTTTCAATGCAAGGATCTCTCATGTGTGTCTGTGCAGGGAAGCTCTTCAGATTGTTCCAACTTCAGGGGAGAAATCAAGGGGGCCTCTCACCACCATTCCTTTGACATCACTCCAGAAAATGTACATTTTTGTTCCCTTATACTACACCAAATTTAAAAACTAAATGAAAGACTTTATTCATCTGCATAGTTTATGCAAAAGAGCCTTCTATACATTTTTAGGTGACTTGATAGGTGTAACAATATAAATTAGGACACGCTTCTGAAACTAGTGTTTTTAAATTTGCTGACATCAGGCCTATCTTTTACTAAACACACTGAATATTTAACCTGTAATATATAGATTAATTTTAACCTATAATATAAACTAATCACTCAAGGTGTATTTTTTAAATATCTATATCTTTGATAGTTCTATTCAGAAGCTGACATAGATTCTAAAGGTCCAAAGAAAATAGGTATCTTCATGCTCTCCTTCCCATTCACCTTTTGTGTAGATAATACTTTCATTCTCTTCAGCTGAAGTGTTTTTATGGGTATCAGCTACAAAAATGCTCCTGTCCTTATTATCCTCCACTGGATAACATGAAAAAGACGGCGAGAGTGTACATCTGATGACCTGTTCTTCCAAACTTCTCCAACATTAGTAAATTATATGTGTACGGATTATATTAGTTAATTCTGATACATCTATAGATGACAGGAAATTAGCTCAGAGGGGATTTAGCAAAACATTAAGTACATCAGCGTGGCAACTTCATAATAATGGACTTGTTTTTACATGCATGTTTAAAACAGGAATGAGATATTGCTGCTTAGATGATTGAGTTACATAAAATCAGTAAGCAGACATCAAGCAAGATGCATACGTGTTTCTTAATCTTTTTCATATGCATTGAAATTTTACTGTGTAAACATGAAACTAAGGATTCTGATGTCTTAGTTTCATATTTACAGTGTCATTTGTGTAAAAACATTAAAAGGTCTGCTATAAAAAATGCAGTAGTTAAGGTTGTTAATTTTCATTCAGCTTCATTTCACCATAAAAATGCAATTAAAGACACTCATTAGCTGTTAATTTGAAATACCCAGACAAGGATGCCTAAACCTCTATTGATGTCTTTCCCACAACCTCCTTGTCTCATGAGTTTTTGGCAAGTGCAAAACTGTCTCCTCAGCCCTTCCTTTCAGTGCTGAGCTCATGCAGGTGATCTACCTGCCGATGCTGGAAGGACAGGCCGAGCATGAGGATGTGACAGAGAAACACACTTTATAAACTAGAGTCGTGAGCTGAACTCCTCTGATGTTTCTATGTCATAACAGAAAGACACTCAAATAGTAGCTGTGCTCTTATATAATAAAGCACTCACGGTGTGCTTCTCATGCACGCTCAATGTCATGTCTAAACTGCTAGACCTAAGGATTCTAAGGCTCACAACTACTTCAATTTTCATTAATTGTTTCCAAGAAAAAATAATCAGTTTTCAAAATATCTGGTAACAACTGAGCCTGAAAATTTTTACTTTATGTGTTAATTTTTTTTCCTTTATTGATGAAGGTATTACAAATGTGTCCTTATCCCCCCATTACCCCAATCCTGCCCTCAATCCTGCCTTTTCCCTCACCCCCTGTTGTCTGCATCCATTGGTTATGCTTATATGCATGCATACAAATCTTTTGGTTGATCTCTTCCCCTTACCCCCACCCTCCCCTACCTTCCCTCTGAGGTTTGAGAATCTAATTGATGCTTCTCTGTCTCTGATGTGTTAATTTTTAAAGTTGTTGAATCATATGATTTTGTATTCCTTATCTATCATGAGTTAGGTAAAATACAGCTATTGGTTTGTTGAAATTATGACTGCATCCTAGAGGTCTTGCTTGTATAAAATTGCATACATATCCGAGCATTAATATATTACACAAAGTGTTAAGAAAAGATAAATTTTTAAAAAGCCACTAAGAAATATAGTAAATATATAAGGGTAATCAATATTTTCTTTTGAAAGGCTATATTATGAATATAGATTCCCTAGCACCATTCCCAAGTTACAAAATCAGAATTACCTGTGGGAGGCCAGAAAAACTGTATTTACTATGTTTCTCCATGTAATTTTGATGCTCACTTATATTCAGTAAAAATGTCTGAAGCTGAGAATAACTTTTGAAAGAAAAATATAATTTACTCTTTGGTGCTATTTAAATGAAAATAAAAAAGTAATTTTGATAGGATTTTATGTTATGCTATTTTCCTATAAATGCATACCTTCATGAATTCCTATTTCAAATTATTGATAATATGAGGAAGGGAACACTTTTTAAATACAATATTTGATAAATTCAAAACACTGGTAGCTTGGACATCCAAAATTTTAATTTATATTCTAAATATTTAATGCCCTAGGAAAAACAGTAAGAGCTATCCCAAATTATTTAAAACAGTTACTATAAATATATAAAATTTTAGAAACAAGCATTAATATAATGTAAAGATAAAAAGGAGACTTTAAAAAAGAATTAAACTTAGAGAGAAGGACGTAATATCTAAAATGAAGATTTCATTGAATGGTGTTAAGAGCAAATTAGACATCCTACAAAGGAAAATGTCAGTAAAAATGAAGACAAATATAAACACTAGGAAAAGAAAAGCAGAGAGGAAAAACTATAAAAAAACTGATGCATTAAGCCTCAATTTTCTGAGATATTAATATGTCTAATATAAGTGTGTACTCACAAAGAGTAGAGGGAGAAACTATTGCAAGGAATAATAGCCAAAGGTACCCCAAATCAATAAAAACTAAAACCAACAGACACAAGAAACTTAATGAACTCAAAACATGATAAATACATAAAAGCATGAGTGTTATGTTTGCCCACATGCATATGAACACCACACACATGCACCCATCAAGGCATATACATATTCAAATTTCTGAAGAGCAGTGAGTGAGAAATAGAGTGGTGGGGAAAGGCACATTACATTTATAAAAAATAAATTTAAAATTAAATAATAAACAAATAAATAAATAAAGCCAGTATAATGGTATAAAGACAGAAGTCATTTTATTTTTTTTATTTTTTTTATTTTTTTTAAATATATTTTATTGATTTTTCACAGAGAGGAAGGGAGAGAGACAGAGAGCTGGAAACATCGATGAGAGAGAAACATCGATCAGCTGCCTCCTGTACATCTCCTACTGGGGGTGTGCCCGCAACCCAGATACATGCCCCTGACCGGAATTGAACCCGGGACCCTTCAGTCCGCAGGCCGACGCTCTATCCACTGAGCCAAACCGGTTTCGGCAGACAGAAGTCATTTTAATGACACCGTTAATATGCCAAGAGAACTTTAACCTATAATTTTATATCAATTGTTTTTTTTTTTTTTTTCAGAAAACAAAATGAGGAATGACCAATAGGACACTGTAAGCTCTCATTTTTCTATGGAAGTGTTTGGACACTAGCAAGAACAGCCAGAACCAACTTTTACTGAACTCTTGGAAATCACTGAAGGATTACAACAACCAAGAAAAAAAAAAAGAAAAGAACAGAACTTCAGAATGGTAGGAGGGCTTTATGTCATGTTTACTTGGCCCATCCCCTTGCATGGTGACAGTATTGATGAGAGGCGTGTAAGGGTTACGCTGTGGGACCTGTTTCCATGCTCTGGAGGAAGCAGATCTGACCTTACTTATAAGTTAGTGTGTATGCCTTTACTAAACTTTTTGGGAGCTACTTTAAAGGCTGACACCAGGTGTTCTCTGCCTTTGCTAACCACGAACTCAGGGGAAGGCAGTGGGCATTGCTTGAGCATACTGATGGGAAACTAACAACCTGATAGTGCCTTGGTCAAAAGATTCTAGTCCGGCATAGAATAGACTGCCTCAGACCTGAGAAGGAAAGCTGGGGCGATGTTTTGTGATTGTTTGGGAACATTCAAAACACCTATACATGAGGCATTTTATTTATTTATTTTTAAATATAGTTTTATTGATTTCAGAGAGGAAGGGAAAAGAAGATAGAAACATCAATGATGAGAGAGAATCATTGATTGGCTGCCTCCCCAGGGGACTGAATAAGCAACCTGGGCATGTGCCCTTGACTAGAATAGAACCCAGGACCCTTCAGTCTGTAGGCTCTATCCACTGAACCAAGCTGATCAGGGCTACATGAGACATTTTAAAATTTATGAACATGCCAAGGATAAGACTATGTTCAGAAAAAAACCTGAGAAGATCTTTCCCCTCAGGCCAATCTTATAAGCCCAGGTAAATGCTTCAGCACAGGGTCAACCAGCGAAGACTAGGAAAAGTGTTTTCTTGTTTATTTTTGGATTTTTTTGCCCCCCCCCCTTTTTTTTAAAGCACCTGACATTCAAAGAAATCTCTGTAAAATCAAAAGTCAACAAAGACTTCAGGGATGACATGTGGCAAGAATAAAACCTTTCCAAAATTGTTTGGGAAAGTCACTAAACAGACTACTCTGACCTTCAACAACAACAAAAAATATTCTTAAATATTAAACCCTGGGAAAGGGGGAGTTGATGTCTAAAGTTACCACATTGTAATATCTAAATATCTAATTTTCAAAAAAAAATCACAAAATATACAAAGAAACAGGGAAGTATGGCCCATTGAAAGAACAAAATAAATTGAGAGAAATGATCCCCGAGGAATCCTAAACACTGTATTTGGTTGAATCTGCAGATGGGAAAATTGGGGATACAAGGGCCAACTGTGTATTTATTGACATGAAATTTGCTTTTCAGGAGACCCATGAAGTTCAAACCTGTGTGTGTGAGTGTCAACTGTACACACAGTCACAGTGGCCCAAAATCTATGAAGCAAACAATGACAAATTTGCAAGGTGAAATAAACAGTTCCATAATAAGATTTAGAGACTTTAATACACCACTTTTAATGATAATAGAACATATGGAAAGAACAGCAATAAGAACAAAGAGTATTTTAAAGAACTATCATACAACTCTGAGAAATACATATGGAACATTCACAATAGAATACCCAACTTTCTCAAAAGTGCATGGAATGTTTTCCAGTTTAGACCCTATTTTAGGCCATAATACATTTTAAAAGATTGAAGTCATACACAGTATATAGAAATTCTATCTAATAAAGAGGGAATATGCTAATTGGCTGCCCTGCCCTCAAAAATGGCGACACCCACAGCCACAAGATGCGGCATCCAGTCCCCTCAGCCCTGATGGGGTGGCAGGTGCATGGCAAGGCCTGGTCCACCCCCAGATGGGCCCAGCTGCTCCAGGTGCCTGCCTCCAGAGCCCCCCAGGCCACTCAGCCCCTCAGCCACCCAGGGCCGGCCTGCGGCACAGGCAAGCCTCAGATGGCTACTGGTCAGCAACCCAGGACCACCCGAGGCACAGGCAAGCCTTGGTTCTAGGCTGCCCAGCCACCCAGGACTGCCTGACGCTCAGGTAACCAGGGCCACCCAAGGCTCAGGTAACCAGGGCTGGCCGAGGCTTGCACTGCTGGCAGTGGCAGCAGCAGAGGTGTGATGGGGCACTGCCTTCCCCTGATCACTGGATCGCCTCCTGCTCCCGAGGGCTCCCAGACTGTGAGCTGGGGCAGGCTGGGCTGAGGGACCCCCCCTCCAGTGTATGAATTTTCATGCACCGGGCCTCTAGTTAATAATAAAAGCAAAACAGGAACATTTATAAATATATTAAAACTAGTGGCCTAGTGCACAAATTTGTGCACATTGAAAGGGAATTTATTAGAAGAACTATTTTAATATCATTATTCACCCTTTCTCTAAATAGAAGTGTCATAGATAAAAGAAAATTAGTAAAAATGTACATGAAAATAATATATGTTGATTAATAAATAAACAATAACAACATGATATAACAACAAATATTTTCCATGAAATTTTTACTGTCAGAATCTTTGTTTATCATTAATTTTTTAAAATATGCTGGGTATTCTGGAAAATTTATATCATTTGGACAAACTTTGGCTTTGCTACAACATTGAGTAAATTTTCCATCAGATAGTTTTACATTGGAGAAATTAAGAGATAGGCAAAATTGACATGTGACAAACATTCCACCCCAGCTACATTCAATAAGTGCATCCTTATTTACTTCATTTTTGCTATGAAGCAGTTCCTACCAATATTGATAGTACATGTTGATGACTGTTCTTCAGACATATTCTGTCAATGATGCTGCTTTCTTTCAGCTTCAGGGGTACATGTGGCAATAGTTGGTCTTCAGACATATTTTGTCAATGATGCCACTTTCTTTCTGCTTCAGAATGTCAACAAAAACAACCAAATTTATGATCAACAGTGACAGATCGAAACACACATGTGCGATTGGTTCCAGCAAGAGCTTTATATGTATTGTACTTGTGTGAGTCAACTTAGTCTTTTATATATATAGAATAAACTTGCCTAATTAGACCTGCTTTCTGATTTAGCTAAACTTTTTCCAGCCCAGTAAAGCACCCAAACTTCTCTTTCAGGTAATTGTCAACAACACAGTAGTAAATATCAACATGAAGCAGATCATTATTGTCCAGCATGCAGAGAGAACAAAGGGTAAAATATTTAACTGTAGCAGTGTTTGACTATATTCCTTGCAATAACAAAAACTTGAAGTCATTTGCAAGGTCCACCATTTCTTATTTCTTTTCAGTTGTATCAAGTTTCTAAGCTTTCTAAATCTCTGTTTTCTGGCCAATGAAGAGAAAATAGGATTCCACTGAGTCTCCTATCTACCTACTCCAGGACTTCTGTGAGGATCAAATGAGATGAGGCATGGGAAAACACTCCACAGGCATTTGGTTAAAGTGTAAATTGTTTCCACCTGGCTATAAAGCAAGTCATGTTCCCCAGCTAAAGAAACTCCAAGGAGGCTAGTCACTAGGGTGAGGAAACTGGGCATTGCTATGTGACATCATTACCCGGTGCCCACAGCCACTGTTTTCGGGCTGGGCTGGGCTGTGGGCTGCATTTTGCGTCATGAGTTCTCAACAGCACCGGCTGCAATTTAGTAGGCTGTTGCTCCGGGATGGTGGTGGGCCTGTGTACCACTTGGGGGAAGCCGAGTGTTGGTTTGTAGGTGCCAGGTCCGCAGTGCCATGCCGTTTCTCTTTAAATAGCTAGTGCACATCAGCTCCTGCATTGAACGTCTGCCCCCTGGTGGTCAGTGCATGCCGTAGTGACCAGTTGGACTCCACCACCACTGTACTGGCAGCTGTCAGCCTGGGTTGTGACTGAGCAGAGCTCCCCCTGTGGGAGCGCACTGACCACCAGGTGACAGCTCCTGCATTGAGCATCTGCCCCCTGGTGGTCAGTGTGTGTCATAGTGACCAGTCATTTCCCAGTCCTTCTGCTGTTAGGGTCAGTTTGCATATTACCTTTTTACTATATAGGATAGAGGCCTGGTGCACTGGAGGGGGATGGCTGGTTTGCCTTGAAGGATGTCCCAGATCAGGGTGGGGGTCCCACTTGGGTGCCTGGCCAGCTTGGATTAGGGGATGATGGCTGTTTGCAGCTGGTCACACCCCCTTCAGGGTGGGGGACCCCACTGGGGAGTCTAGCCAGTCTGGGTCAGGGGCTGAGGGCCATTTTATGGCTGGCAGGTGACTGAGGCTCCCAACCTCTCCTTCTTTTCTTTTCTTTTTTATTCTGGGATTTATTTACCTTCTATGGCTGTTACTGGAACTGAGATTTGGCTTTAGCTCTGAGGCTCAGCTCCAGCTCTGAGGCCTGGCTAGCTGAAAGCAGGTTTCTGGGGTTTGTTTAGCTTCTATAATTGCAACATAGTTGCTTAGAGTGCAGCTCAGAGCTGGGTGGCGGCAGGCGGGGTACCTTGGCTTCCTCCATCACTGGAGCAAGCAAGCCTCCTGTTCGCTTCAGCTGCCTGGCTGCTGGCCGCCATCTTGGTTGGCAATTAGTTTGCATATCGCCCTGATTAGCCAATGGGAAGCGTGTTGGAGATGAGGTTAATTACCATGTTTGTCTATTATTAGATAGGATATATATAGATAAATAGTACACTCTTAAAACAAATCTATCAAAGTAGAAATCACAAGGAGAATTAGAAAATGTTTTGAGATTAATTAAAACACACAGCATACCTAAACTTATGAGAGTCAATAAAGACACTCTTGAGAGGTAAATTTATACAAGTAAATTCCTACATAATAAAAGAATCAAATAAAAAAATCTCATATGTATCATAAGGATCTAGAAAAAGAAAAGCAAACTAAACCCATAGCTAGCTCAAGGGAATAAAATAAAGGTTTGACTTTAAATAAGTAAACTTGAGAATAGAAAAGCAATAGAGAAAAGTAATGAAACCAATAATGGAGTACTTTTAAAGATCAACAAAATAGACTGACTTTTAGTTACTCTGACAAAGTGAGTCAGAGAGAAGACCATTAAAATCATAAATAAAAGTGAGGTTATTGCTACCACCTATAAAGAAATAAAAAGAAATATAAGATAATGCTATGAGTAATTATACACCAAGAAATAAGATAACCTAGATGAAATAGACAAGGTGCTACAAACAAACCAATGACCAAAACTTTTTTAAAAAAGAGTAGAAGGTCTGAAAAGACCCATAAAAAAGATTGAATCAGTAATAAAAACTCTTCTAACAAAACACAGAACCAGATGGTTTCACTGGTGAATTCCACTAGACATTTAAAGAAGAAATCACATCTATCCTTAACTCTCTCTTCCAGAAAGTAGAAGAGGAGAAAACATTTCCTAACCTATGTTATGATGTCAGCATTACTCTTATACTAAAGCTATGTAAGAAATCAGTGGGGGGGGGGGGGGGGGGGGG
>NW_006288889.1:724283-736926 GCF_000327345.1 Myotis davidii | reverse complement strand
AAGGCCGATATCTATTATGGATATAGAGGCAAAAGTCCTGAACAGAATACTAGAAAGCCAAATTTAACAGCATATTAAAGAATTTTACAACATGGCAAATTGAAATTTGTCCCAGTAGTACAAAGGTGGTTTAACATTTTAAAAAGTATCATTACCACATTATATAAATGAGGGGAAAATAACATACAATCTTCCATATTTTCTCAATTGATGAAGAAAATTTATGTGACAAAATTTAACACCCTTTCATGATACAACTTTCTGAAATCTAAAAATTAAAGAAGAGTTACTTAAGATGACAATGGGAATTTATGAAAAGCCTACAGATAACTTCATACTCAATATTTCTTAGACGATCTAAAAGCTTTCCCCAAGATCAGGCAAAAGGCAAGGGTGGCTGTATTCACCAATGCTTTTCAATACTGTACTGGCATTTCTAGCAAGACAGTTATGCAGGAGAAATAAATAAATGATATCCAAATTGAAAAGGAAGAAATTCAATTATATTTATTCACAAATGACATAATCCTACAGGAAGAAAATACCAAAGAAACCATAAGAAGGCTACTACAGCTAATAAAAAGATTCAGAAGGGTTAAAAGATATAAAATCAGTTTTAGGGTACAAAATAAGTTGTATTTGTATACATCAACAATAAATAATCTGCAACAGCAATTCAGAAAACATTTTACTTAAAATAACATTCAAATATCATATACTTAGGAATAAATATAGCCATGTATATGAGAGATGTGTACTTTGAAAACTATAAATTTTGGTAAATTAATTGACTGAAATTAATGGAAAGATATCTTGTCTGTATTCATAAATTAGAATATAATATTTTTAATATATCAATGCTACTCAGAGCAATCCACAGATCAGATGTGATCCTATCAACATTCAGATGGCCTTTTATATAGAAATGAAAAAGCCTATTTTTAAATACATATATAATTCCAAGTTACCCTGGATAGCCAGAACAGTCTTGAAGAGGAACAATATTAGAGAATTTACACTTCTCATTTTCAAAACGTTTTACAAAGCAACAGTAATCAAAACATAAGGATAAAAAATCTCAGCTGAGGAACATTCTACAAAATATACTACCTACCATACTTCTCAAAAATCTCAAGGCCTTCAAAAATTAGGGAAGTCTGAGAAAATGCCACCAACAGGAGCCTAAGGAGACAAGGTAACTAAATATAATGCAACTTGGATGAGATCTTTGAACAGAAAAAATGGCATTAAGTAAAAGCCAAGGAAATCTAAATAAAATATAGATTTTAATTAATAATTATATGTTCAATATTGGTTTATTAATTGTGAAAAATGTATCATAATGTATGATTTTAATAGGGGAGAGTGTGTAGTATATGAGAAATAGCTATACAATCTTCTCAACATTTTGTAAATCTAAAATTATTCTAAAATAAGTTTATTAATCAAACTAGAGGCCCAGTGCACAAAAATTTGTGTGTATGGGGCATCCCTAAGCCCAGCCTGTGTCCTCTTGCAGTCTGGGACCCCTCTGGGGATGACCACCTGCTGCCTTAGGCCTGCTCCCTGGGGGATTGGGCCTAAGCTGCCAATCAGACATCCCTCTGGCAGCCCAGTAGCCCTCGGGGGATGTCCACTTGCCAGCGGGGAGCAGACCTAAGCTGTAGTCAGACATCTTTAGCACTGCTGAGGAGGCAGGAGAATCTCCTACCACCACTGCTGTACTAACAGCCATCAGCCTGGCTTGTGGCTGAGCAGAGCTCCTCCCATGTGAGAGCACCCTGACCACCAGAGGGCAGCTCCTGCATTAGCTCCCAGCCTCTCCTTTTTTTCTTTTTTTTTTTTTATTCTGGGATTTATTTACCTTCTATAATTGAAACTCTGTTGCCTTTACTGGTGCTCCCAGCTCTGGGGCCGCGGCCAGCTGAAAACAGGTATCTGGGGTTTGTTTAGCTTCTATAATTGAAACATTGTTGCTTTTGGAGCTCAGAGCTGGGCCGAGGCAGGCGAGGAACCTTGGCTTCCTCCATCACTGGAGCAAGCAAGCCTCCTGCTTGCTTTAGCTGCCTGCCTGCCGCCCGCCATCTTTGTTGGCACTTAATTTGCATATCTCGCTAGTTAGCCAATGGGAGGCACAGGGGAGGTTCAGTTAATTACCCTTTTTGTCTTTTATTAGATAGGATATATTGTGCATATAATGACAAAAATAGGAGTGATGTTAAAATTATATTTTACACACCTACCTCACTATTATCTTGGATTTAGTAACAGGTTTAAAGCATAAATTTTGAATGCTTATATATTTCTCAAATTATTTTGGATAAAATATTTATGCTACCAGTGTAATTGTAGAATTTCTAATAGTATGGAAGTGTGTGTGTGTGTGTGTGTGTTCCTAATAGTATGACAGGGAAGTAGCACAATTGTTTGAACTTCTCGGACATATTCACAAAGCCATGCAGAGGATATTCATGCAAGCCAATAAATATTCATCTAAGCTACACACTAAGAAAATACACTAAAATAGATTTCACAAACTAATAAGGATTTAGTACCCAGTATTATAATCAACCCTCCTGATTCAATTACTACATTGTAAGTGAAGGAATGTATAATAATGTAAAAATCGTTTGTATTTGCTACCCATGTCTTCCCTTTCAAGTGGCTGTTAATAACCACTATCCTTTCAGGGAGATGAAATGTTATACTCCCTTACAACTTATGTTTTCAAATTTATTTTTCCATACTTTCTAAAATAACAGCTTTCATCGAAACATTAAGTTAAACTTTAACTCATGGAAGCATTTGTGAGATAAATCTGCATTCAACTTCATTCTTCTACTTTATTACTACATGTCATGGTGTCATAATCTCTCTATAAACTGAGATATACTGTGAAACTCAGCTATCTGTTTATTGATGAATCACATAATCATTTAACCACAATTAGAAACAGAATAAATTGTAGCTGCTTCAAATTCTGTTAGCTCATGAAGATGTACTTGAATGTCAAAATATATTTGTAGGAAAGGGGGAAAATAGCATAAGTAATTTAATTGAGTTGGATTTTTATATTTCACTAATGGGTATAATCACTGCTCCACTGACAGCATAAGTCATTTTTGTGCATAGTGAGAAGCCACTGGGAAATGTATTTTCCCATTACATGCCATGGTAATCAGAATTTGTCCATTCCATCCACCTTCTATGAGCGAACCCTTTTGGAAAACTATTTGTCTTCTGATCAATTTAAAAATGTGAATCACTATACTCTAAAAATTAATTAGCCTGGCACAAAATTTTACTCCCTTTAATATAGCTGGTACATAATTCTACCTAACTGACCTTCTGGAAATGTATAAAATAAAGTATTTTTCCTAATTTTTTTCTAGGAGAATTAAGCCTCAATGTCTTAGTTTATAGACAATGAAACAGCACAATATGGATTCAATCTATTTTTCTGAAATATCATAAACTGTGGGTTAGTGATTGAGAGCAAAGGCTCTGGAACAACCTGTGCTTGCTTTTTTTAAAAAAAATCTTTATTGTTGAAAGCATTACATAGGTCCTGCTCCCCACCCCTCCATTAACCTCTTCCAGCCCACTCCCATCCATGACCCACCCCCCAGGCCCTCACCATCCTATTATCTGTGTCTACAGGTTATGCATATATGCATACAATTTCATTGGTTGGTCTCTTCCCACCTACCCTCCACTGCCTTCCCTCTGAGGTTCAACAATCTGTTCATGCCTCTATGACTCTGGGTCTACTTTTGATCATCAGTTTATCTGGTTCATTATATTCCACATATGAGTGAGATCATGTGATATTTATCTTTCTCTGACTGGCTTATTTCACTCAGAATAATGCTCTCCAGGTCCATCCATGCTGTTGCAAATGATAAGAGTTCTTTCTTTTTTTATTGTGCCTTAGTATTCCATTGTGTAGATGTACCACAGCGTTTTTATCCACTCACCAGCTAATGGGCACTTAGGTTGTTTCCAAATCTTAGCTATTGTAAACTGTGCCACTATGAACATAGGGGTGCATATATCCTTTCTGATTGGTGTTTCTGGTTTCTTGGGATATATTCCTAGAAGTGGGATAAGTGGGTCAAATGGCAGATCCATTTTTTTTAATTTTTTGAGGAAACTCCATACTGTTTTCCAAAGTGGTTGCACCAGTCTGCATTCCCACCAGCAGTGCATGAGGGTCCCCTTTTCTCCACAACCTCAGTAACACTTGTAATTTGTTGATTTTGGTGATAGCCATTCTGACAGGTGTGAGGTGATAGCTCATTGTCATTTTGATCTCAGCATTTGTTCATATGTCTCTTGGCTTTCTTCATGTCCACTTTGGTTCTTTGGTCTATTTAGATCCTTTGCCCATTTTTCAATTGGATTGTTTGTCTTCCTTTTGTTACATTATATGGGTTCCCTGTATATTTTGGAGTTTAAACCCCCTATGGGATGTATCATTGGCAAATATTTTCTCCTATTCAGTGGACTCTCTTGTTATTTTGTTGATGGTTTCTTCTGCTGTGCAGAAGCTTTTTATTTTGCTGTAGTCCCATCTGTTTATTTTCTCTGTAGTTTCCATTGGTAAACATATTGCTACAAGAAATGTCTGAGATATGGGTACCTATGGTTTCTTCTAGGTTTCATGTTTTACATATAAGTCTTTTATCCATTTTGAGTTTATTCTTGTGTATGGTGTAAGTTGGTGGTGTAGTTTCATTTTTTTGCACGTACATATTCAATTTTCCCAGCACCATTTATTGAAGAGACTGTCTCTACTCCAATGCATGCTCTTGCCTCCTTTGTCAAATATTAATTTCAGCATAGTGACTTGGATTTATTTCTGGGTTCTCTGTTCTGTTCCACTGATATTTATGCCTTTCTTACATCAGTACCAGGCTGTTTTGATTACCCTGGCTTTGTAGTATAACTTGATATCTTGTATTGTGATTCCTGCAGCTTTGTTCTTCTTTCTCAAGATTTCTGTAGCTATTCAGGGTTTTTTGGTTTTTTTTTTTTTTTTTGGTTCCATACAAATTTTTGGAGTGTTTGTTCTACGTCTGTGAAATATGCCATTGGTATTTTAATAGGGATTGCATTGAATCTGTAGATTGCTTTGGGTAATATATACATATTAATAATAGATTGCATTGTACCAATCCATGTACATGGTATATTCTTCCACTTGTTTATATCTTCCTTTGTGTTTTTTTTGTTTTTTTTTTTCAATATCCTGTAGTTTTCAGAGTACAGGTCTTTACCTCCTTGGTTAAGTTTATTCCTAAGTATCTTAATTTGTTTTGTTGTTGTTGTTGTTGCGGTCTAAATGGGATTGTTTTTCTTGATTTGTTTGTTTTGTTTTTTTATCTTTCTGAGAGTTCACTATTGGTGTATAAAAATGCTATGGATTTTGGGGTGTTAATTTTGTATTCTGCTACATTTCCAAATTCATTCATTAAATCTAGTAGTTTTGGGGGGGTTTTTTTGGTAGAGTTTTAGGGTTTTTCTATGCACAGTACCATGTCATCTGCAAATAATGAGAGTTTTACTTCCTTCTTTCCAATTTGGATGCATTTTATTTCTTCTTCTTGTCTGATTGCTATGGCCAGGACTTCCAATACTATTTTAACCAGGGGTGTTGAAAGTGGGAATTCCTGCCTTATTCCTGTTCTTGGGGGAAATGGTTTTAAATTTTGCCCATTGAGTATAATGTTAGCTATAGGTTTGTTATATATTTTGTTGAGGTATGATCCCTCTATTCCCACTTCGCTGAGAGTTTTTTTTGTTTTGTTTTGTTTTTTTATCAATAAAGGGTGTTGGATTTTTATTTGAATGCATTTTCTGCATCAATTGATATGATCATGTGATTTTTGTCCTACAATCTGTTTATGAGCTATACCACATTTGTTGATTTGTGGAGATTGTATCAACCTTCCATCCCTGGAATAAATCCCACTTGGTCATTGTTTATGATCTTTTTAATGTGCTGGTGGATCTGATTTGCTAAAATTTTGTTGAGGATTTTAGCATCTAGGTTCATCAGGGACATTGGCCTGTAGTTCCCTTTCTTTGTAGTGTCTTTATCTGATTTTGGAATTAGAGTAATGCTCCTTCATAGAAGGAGTTTGCTCCTTCCTCTTGAATCTTTTGGAATAGTCTGAGGAGGATAGTGTTAGTTCTTCTTTTAATATTTGGTAAAACTCTCCTGTGAATATGTCTGGAGCAAGGCTTTTGTTTGCTGGCAGTTTTTTGTTGTTGTTGTTTGTTTGTTTTTTTGTGTTGTTGTTTTTTCTACTTCAATTTCATCAGTCGTTATCAGCCTATTCAGGATTTCTGATTCTTCCTGATTGAATTTTGGAAGGTTGTATTTTTGTAGGAATATGTCCATTTTGTCCAGATTGTCCCGTTTGTTCTTAAGTATTTTTTTACAGTCCTTTGTATTTCTGTGGGGTCAGTTGTTACTTCACCCTTTTGTTTCTGATTTTGTTTATGTGGGTCCTCTCTCTTTGTCTTCTGGTGAGTCTGGCTAGAAGATAATCTTGTTTATCCTTTCAGAAAAAGAAGCAGCTATTGGTATTATTGATCTTTTATAATGTTTTCTTGTTCGATATGTCATTCATTTCCACTCTGATCTTTATTCTTTCTCCCCTTCTACTTATTGTGGGCTTTTATTGTTGTTCTTTTTCTAATTTTTTAAGTTGCAGTATTAGGTAACTTATTTATCTTAACTTATTACCAGTTTTTCTTGTTTTTTTGAGGTAGGCCTGTAGTGCTATGAACTTCCCTCTCAGGACTGCTTTTTCTGTGTTCCATAGATTTTGGATTGTTGCGTGTTCATTTTCATTTGTTTCCAAGATGTTTCTTTTTATTTTTTTTTAATTTATATATATTGATTTTTTACAGAGAGGAAGGAAGAAGAATAGAGAGTTAGAAACATCAATGAGAGAGAAGCATTGATCAGCTGCCTCCTGCACACCCCCTACTGGGGATGTGCCTGCAACCAAGGTACATACCCTTGACTGGAATCAAACCTGGGACCCTTCAGTCCCCAGGCCGATGCTCTATCCAGTGCGCCAAACCAGCTAGGGCCCAGGATGTTTTTTTATTTCTTCTTTAATTTTTTGGTAACCCATTTACTGTCTAATAGCATGCTATTTCATTGTTTTTGAGCATTGTTATTGTAGCTGATTTCTAATTTCCTGCTATTATGGTCTGAGAAGATGTTTGATGTGATTTTAATCTTCTTAAATTTGTAGAGACTTAGTTAATGTCCTGACATATGTGGTCTATCTTTGAAAATGTCCAGTGTGCATTTGAGAAGAATGCATATTCCATAGCTTTGGGGTAGAATATTCTGAAAATATCAATTAATTCCATTAGTTTCATTTAGGATTGCTGTGTCTTTGTTGAATTTTGTCTAGAAGATATCTCCAGTGATGTCAGTGGGATATTAAAGTCCCCTACTATGATTGCTTTGATATCAATCTCTACCTTGATATCCTCTAGAAGTTGTTATTTATATCTATATCTATACCTATACCTATACCTATATACCTATACCTATATCTATATCTATATCTATATCTATATCTATATCTATATCTATATCTATCTATATCTAATCTATATCATCTATATATGATCTTGTATTGGGTGCATATATGTTTACCAGAGTTATAGCCTCTTGCTGTATCAATCTCTTCAATATTATGAAGTAGCTTTTCTTATCTCTTATTATGGTCTTCACTTTGAAGACTATTTTGTCAGATATAACTATTTCTACCCCAGCTTTTTTTTTCATTTCTATTTGCCTGAAAAATGTTTTTTCCATCTCTTCACTTTCAACCTGTGTGTGTCCTTTGTTATGAGGTGGGTCTCTTGTAGACAGCATATATATGGATCATGTTTTCTTATTCATTCAGCTACCCTATGTCTAATGATTGGAGCATTTAATCCATTTATGTTTAAAGTTATTATTGATAGGTACTTGTTTGTTGCAATTTTTATACTTTATGCCTGTGTTCCTTCTTCCCTTTATATTTCTCATATTTACAACAGTCCCTTTAGCATTTCTGACATTGTGGAGCAGCCTGTCTTATTGCAAATCAAGACTTTGGCATTTATTTTCCATGTGACTTTAGGCAAGTTACTTCATCCTGTTGCAACTAAGTGTCATTATCTACACAACAGAGATAATTATACAGGTCCTCAACCCCTTATCTGAAGCAATTGGTCCTGATGTAGTTTGAAACCAAGAATGTTAAAAATTTATTTTAAAGGTAATATGGTTCATATACCCAATGTTAGGTATGATTCTCAGAGAGATCTGGGCTACAATTCTAAACAAAAATATTAATAATTATTCAATAAAACAATCATATTTCTGCTAAGTAAGATATGGTAAAACTATAAGTAGCATTACGTAAATTTCTAACTGGTCATTTCTCACATGAAGCAATTTTTGGTATTCAGCAGTGAGAGCAAGGAATTGTGGAGCATTTATAAATATGCCATAGTATTTCGAAACTTAAATTGGCTGTAATATGCTAAGCTCTTAGAACTACACAGGGCACCTAGTGATAACTCAACATATTTTTCTTCCATAATTAGCATTTTTACTCTTTTCTTAAGGAGTCCACCAGGCCTGCAGATCATCCACCACTGTCCTGAAATGACATCACCTGTGTTTCTGTGTCCTAACTCTCTTGAAATCATTGTATATCTTTTCAAATATTGATATTTCACAAAGTTCTCTAGGCCAAGATTAATACTACTTGACCTCTAAATATTTTTTAAACTCCCAAATTATATTTTCCTCAAATTAAAAAAAAAATGTTTTGTGATTTTTAACTTCCACTTAGTTAAATGTATATATGCAAATGTGATTTTCTGGTCACAGCTGTATTGTATCAATACTGTATATTGCAATTTATTATATTTTAAGTTACACATTTGTGTGTATGTATGTGTTTTGTTTTTACTGAAATATAATTCAAATAATATAAAATTCACCATTTTAGAGTACACAATTTACCCGTGCCTCCCTGGGTCTTGTGAGATCGCCCTGTGACCGCTTGGCATTTAGAGCAGCTGACGCCAAGTTGTCAGTCACCCTGTTGTCAGTCACCCCCGCTTTTGCACCCCGAAGGGTGGAGGGAGCATCTTCTGTGCTGCGCTGGGTGCTCCCTGGCCCTTTCCCCACCGCCTCTTGGAGCCGCTGAGAGTACTGGGCATGAGGCTGTGAGCCGGGCCCCCTGGTGCCATCCACCCTCTGCCTGGTGTCTCTGCTTCCCATACCTATTCCAAAGTGCCTGACTTCTCTGATTGTCGCGGTGCTGAAGTGCTGATAGTACAAAGCCCTCAGAAGAAAGCAGAGGCTGGAAGGGGCTTCTCCTGTCACTGCCAGGAACCTTGTCTCCCAGCTGTTCCGGCTTGAGTGCTTCTGAGGACCTATTGGCCAGGTCCAAAATCAAAGCCACGTGACCTGATATCCCAGTGGGTTCTGTCTGTGCGTCATAGAACCAGGAAGGAAGTTGACCAGGAAGCTGCAGTGGACATGCCCCAGCTGAGGGACGCTCAGCATGATTTAGAACAAGTAACGTGAGTGGGTTATCCTGATAGGTGTTTGCACCCATCTCGCTTGTGCACCCATGGCGAGTGCAGGAGGTTATTTCTGCCCTTGCATGGGTCCCACTCTGATGTATCTGGCGGAATCCTGAAAGAGCTGCACCTTTCAGCCTTGAGGTTCCCTCCTGTGAGTTCACCAGAGAGGACCTGGTGGTTGTTGCTGGAGACCCGAACTCAAGTCATAGGCTCTTTCGGGCTTCATGTCACCTTAGAAGAGTTATTGAGAGCAAGTCTCTGTACTTCAGTTGGTTGACTTGGAATATTTAAGATTTGCTAATTTAATTGCTAAAATTAATGTGAAGTAAATCATACTCAATGTCGAATATTTTCAGACATTCACCTAGTAAAGAAAATCATTGCTAAACATTGTTCAGTTCAGTGAAAAGGCAGGGGGTGGGGAGTGTACAATTTGTAGGTTTTTAGTATATTCTTAAAGTCCTATCCATAAATACCTATATATATTTTACCCAAAAAGAAACTTTATATCTTTATGACCGTTAGTAGTCACAATCCCAATCCCACATTCCTTCAGCTACTGGGAACCACTAATCTACTTTGCCACCATGGCTTAGCCTATTCTGACATTTTACGTAATGGAATCATACAATATAGTGGCCATGTTTGTTTGGCTTTGCTTACTTAGCATAATGTTTTCAAGGGTCATCTGTGCTGTAGTATATAACAGCACTGCTGTATTTTTTAAGGCCAAATAACATTCCATTATATAAATACATCCCGTACTGTTTATCCATTCATAGGTAATGGACATTTAGGTTGTTTCTCATTTTTGGCTACTATGAATAATGTAGATATACATACTAGTATTCATGTATACATTTTTGTGTAAATATATGTTCATAATACAATATTCAGGAGTGGAATTGTTGGGGCACATGGTTACAATATGTTTATTACTTAAGAAAATATGAAATTGTTTTCCAAATCAGCAGCATCATTTGGCTTTGTCACCAGCCTTGCTCACATTCATTACAGTATTTTGTTTTTAGCTTTTTTATTGTAGCCATCCTGGTGAGTATAAAACATTTATTATTCCATTGGATTTGATTTTTATTTCCATAATGACTAATAATGTTTACACCTTTCCATGGGCTTATTGGCCATTTATAACTTTTTTGAAGGTCTATGCAAATCCTTTTCAGATTTCTATTGGGTTATTTGTCTTTTCCTTGTTGAGTTACAAAAGCTCTTTAAGTTATTCTCAATATCATTACCTTATCAGATACACGATTTGCAAATATTTCTGCCATTTTTTGGGTTGTCTTTTCACTTTGATGTCGAATATACTTATTTGTTTTATATCCTTCATAGTACATATTTCTTCTTTAATCAATTTTAGTAGTTTGAGTTTTCTAGAAATTTGGCATTCCAAGTAACTAAATTACTGACATATAATTGTTTGCAGTATCCCCTTACATAATTTTTTTTAATGTAAAATTCCTTCATTACTGATACTGGTAATTTAAGTCTTCATATTTTGTTTTCATACAGTCTAGCAAATATTTTTGTTAAACTTTTCAAAGAACAGTTTTGTTGATATTCTTTTATTGTTATTGTTGATATTCTTTATTGCTCTTCTCTTATTTATTTTTTTCTTCAAACTTATTATTCTTTTTTTTTTCTGATTGATTTGAGTCAGTTTGCTCCTTTTTTCCTAGTGTCTTAAGGTAAAAAGCTAGATGATATAGTCAAGATTTTTCTTTTAAATGTAGGTGTTTACAGCTATATTTTTCTCTAAGCACTGTTTTAGATGTATTTCCTAAGGGTTTTTTTTTTTTGTGTGTGTGTGTGTGTGTGTGTGTTTCACTTGAATTTCCATTGATCTATAAGCTTTACTAAATTATTTTGTGATTTTTCTCTTTGATGTAATGATTATTGAGGACTGATCTGATTAATTTTCATATATTTGTGTATTTCTCAAATTTTTCTGTTATTGATTTATTATTTTGTTGCAGTAAAATACATACGTTGTGTGATTTCAATCCTTTTAAATGTAGGATGGCTTGTTTTATGACCTAGCATATGACTTATCCAGGGGACTATGACATATATTTGCAAGCAATGTTTATGTTGGGTGCAGTACTGTAGAGACAACTGATATATCTAGTTGGTAAATAATGTTTTTAAGTCTTCTGTTCCTTGTTGATTGCTGGTCTAGCTGTGCTATCTATTATTGAATATATAAATAATTGAGAAATAGTATCTTATCTACCACTTATTGAAAAATTAGTGAGATACTGATGTTTTCAACTATAATTGTTGAATTATTTATTTCTCCCTTCAAACCGGTCAACTTTTGCTTCAATTATTTTGGGCCTTTGTTGTTAGGTTCAGATATGTGTAGAATTATGTTTTCATGATGGATTGGTCTTCTGTGTCTCTGATAAGAATATTTTCTTAAATTCAACTTTGACTTTTATTAGCATATTAGCCTAGCTCTCTTTTGGTTTATGTCTGAATAATTTACCTTTTTCTGACCTTCATTTTTAACCTATTTGAATCTTTAAAGTGTCCATTATGGATTGTGTATTAATTAAGTTGTTATTTTAAAATTCATTCTGATCAGTTTTGTTGTTGTTGTTGCTTTAAATTAGAGTGTTTTGTCCATTTTTATTTAGTGGAATTACTGTGGTAAGATAGGATTTACATCTGTTATTTTGCTATTTGATTTATGCCTTAATTTTTTTATAGTTCTTTGTTACTTTTTGTATTAAATAGGTAGTTGTACTTTACTATTTTAATATTTTTGTTACTTTCACTTTTTTGTTAATTTTTTATTATTGACAGTATTACTGATGACTCCCATTTTCTCATTTTTTGCCTCCTTCACGAAACCTCTACCCCACCCCAGGCCTTCCCCATACTATTGTCTATATCAGTGATGGCGAACCTATCACACGCATGTCAGAGGTGACACACGAACTCATTTTTTTGGTTGATTTTTCTTTGTTAAATGGCATTTAAATATATAAAATAAATA
>NW_006288889.1:713947-723612 GCF_000327345.1 Myotis davidii | reverse complement strand
CAGGAAACAGGTGGGCTTTCTTGTTGTTTTGTTGATGGTTTTTTGTTTTTTTTTCTGCTGTGCAGAAGTTTTATTTTGATGTAGTACCACTTTTTTTTTTTCTCTCTGTTTCCATTGCCCTAGGAGCTATATCAGTGAAGATATTACTTCGGCATATGTCTGAGATTTTGCTGCCTGTGGATTCCTCTTAGATTTTTATGGTTTCCCGTCATATGTTTAAGCCTTTTATCCATTTTGTGTTTATTCTTGTGTGTGGTGCAAGTTGGTGGTCTAGTTTCATTTTTTTGCATGTATCTATCTAATTTTCCCAACACCATTTATTAAAGAGGCTTGTCTTTAGTTTATTGTATGCTCTTACCTCCTCCTTTGTCAAATATTAACTTCTATATTAGTGTGGATTGATTTCTGGGGTCTCTGTTCTGTTCCATTGATCTATTTGTCTGTTCTTGTGCTAGTAACAGGCAGTTTTGATTACAGTAGTTTTATAGTATAACTTGATATTGTATAATCTCACTTATATGTGGAATATGCAAAAAAAAAAAATACAACTCATAGAAACAGGAAATGGATGGTGGTTTTCAGAGGTAGAAGATGATGGGTCAAGGAAATGGGTGAAAATGGCCTAAAGGAATATATTCCTTCACCCATCCATAGACATTTAGTTTGCTGCAATGTCTTGGCTATCTATATATATATAAAAGCCTAAGCAACTGAACAACTGAGCAGCTGGAACAACCAGTCGACCAGTCGCTATGACATGCACTGACCCGTGATGGTCAGTGCACTCCTACAGCCAACCTCCTGCAGCCGGCCAACCTCCCCTGGTCCCTGCCCCTGCTGGCAAACCTCCTGTGCCCCAACGGCCAGCTTGTCAACCTCCCAGGACCACTCCTTCCAGCTGGCAGTCCTGATCACCCCTGGGAGGTTGGCCGGCTGGCCCTGATCAGGGCGATGGGGGCTGGCTGACCAGGAGGAAAGGCTTGGGAGGTTGGCCGGCTGGGAGGAGGGGCTGTGGGAGGTTGGTCACCGGCCCTGATTGGGACTGGGCAAGACTGCCCCAATTGGCACCAATTGCTGGCCAGGCCAAGGAACCCCACCTATGCATGAATCCATGCACTGGGGCTCTAGTGTTGAATAAGAGTAGTGAAAGTTGACATCCCTGTCTTGTTCCAAGGGGAAATGGTTTTAATTTTTGCCCACTGATTCAGATGTTGACTGTTGGTTTGTCATATATGGCCTTTATTATGTTGAGATATGATCCTTCTAGTCCCACTTTGCTGAGTGGTTTTATTAAAAATGGTTTTGGATATTGACTGATGCTTTTTCTGCATCAATTGATATGATCATGTAATTTTTGTCTTTCATTTTGTTTATGTGATGCATCATATTTATTGATTTCCAAACACTATACCAGCCTTGTATCCCTGGAATAAATTATGCGTAGTCATGGTGTATGATCTTTTTAATATATTTCTGGATCCAATTTGCCAACATTTTTTTGAGGATTTTATCATCTGTAATCATCAGGAATATTGGCCTGTAATCTTGTGAATGTCTCTTTCTTTCTGGTATCTTTATATGATTTTGGAATTAGGGTAATGTTGTTCCCATAAAAAGAGCTTGGAAGTGTTCCTTCCTCTTGGATTTTTTAGACTACTTTGAGGATGATAGGTGTTTGAATGTTTGGTGAAACTCCTTTATGAAGCCGTCCAGATAAGAGATTTTATTTACTGGGAGTTTTTTTGTTTGTTTTGTTGTGTGTTTTTGTTGTTACTGCTTCAACTTCCTCAATTGCTATTTGCCTTTTCAGGTTTTTTGATTATTCTTGATTCATGTTGTCCAGCTTTTCGGCATATCCTTGCTCATAGTATTTTCTTACAATCCCTTGTATTTTCGTGATGTCAGTTGTTACTTCTCTGCTTTCATTTATGATTTTAATTATTTGTTTCTTGTGAGCCTGGCTAAAGGTTCATCAATCTTTGTTTATCTTTTCAGAGAATCAGCTCTTGGTTTCAATGATCTTATTTTTTTTAGTTTTTTTAGTTTAGTTTTGTTTTTTTGTCTCTATGCAGTTTATTTCTGCTCTAATCTTTATTATTTCCTTCTACTTATCCTTGGCTTTTCTTGTTTTTATCTTTCTAATTCTTTAAATTATAAGGTTAAATAGTTCATTATTAATTTATCTTATTTTTTGAGGTAGGCCTGTAATGCTATGAACTTCCTTTTAGGAACTGCTTTTGCTGTGTCCCGAGATTTGGGGTTGTTGTGTGTTCATTTTCATTTGTTTCCAGAAATTTTTTACTTATTTCCTAGTCTCACTGGTAACCCACTCATTGTTTAGAAGCATGCTATTTAGCCTCCACGTGTTTCAATGTTTTTGAGTGTTTTTACTGTAGTGGATTTCTAATTTCCTTCCATTATGATCTGAGTATATGCTTGATATGATTTCAAACTTCTTGCACTTGTAGAGACTTGTTTTGTATCTTACCATGTAGTATATCTTTGCGAATGGCCCATGTGAATTTGGAAATAATGTATGCTCTGCAACTTTGCGTTGAAATGTCTTATGTCAATTAAATCCATTTCATCATTCAGAGTCACTGTTTCCTTGTTAATTTTTTGTCTGGAATATCTCTCCAGTTATGTCAATGGGGTGTTAAAGTCCCCTACTATGACTGTATTGCTGTCTATCGCTCCCTTAGAATCCTCCAGAATTTTTTTATATATATTTAAGTGTTTCTATCTTGGGTGCATCTAGGTTTACCAAGGTTATATCCTTGTATTGGATCCATCACTTTAGTATTATGTAATGACCTTTGTTGTCTCTTGTGATGGTCTTCATTTTGAAGTTTATTTTGTCAGACATGAGTATTGCTGTCCAGCTTTTTCTTCATTTCCATTTGGCTCCCACCACCGCTATTGTGCTCACCAGCCATGAGCCATGAGCCCAGCTTCTGGCTAAGTGGCACTCCCCCTGTGGGAGTGCACTGACCACCATGGGGAAGCTCCTGGTTGAGCATCTGGCCCTTGGTGATCAGTGCACTCCCACAGGGGGAGTGCCACTTAGCCAGAAGCTGGTCTCATGGCTCATGGCTGGTGAGCACAATAGCGGTGGCGGGAGCCAAATGGAAATGAAGAAAAGGCTGGACAGCAACCACCATGGGGAAGCTCCTGGTTGAGCATCTGGCCCTTGGTGGTCAGTGCACATCATAGCGACTGGTCATTCCACAGTTTGATCAATTTGCATATTTATCCTTTTATTATATAGGATAGGTACTTATTTATTACCATTTTAATTCTTTATTCCTATGTTTCTCTCTCTATATATTTCTTCTCAGTATAGCAGTCCCTTTAGCATTTAGTGCAGTGCTTGCTTGGTGGTGACCATTTCCTTTAGCTTCTTTTTTTTCTATTTTGGTCTGGGAAGCTATTTATTTCACCATCTATTTTGAATGATAGATTTGCTGAATATATTAATCTTGGTTTCAGATTATTGATTTTCATTACTTTGAATACTTTATTCCATTCCCTTCTGTCCTGTAGAGTTTTTGATGAAAAGTCAGTTGACAGACTGATCCTTTGTAAGTAACAAATTACTTTTCTCTTGCTGCCTTTAAGCTTTCTCTATATTTATTTTTTGGCATTTTAATTATGATGTTTCTAGGCATGGACCTATTTGAGTTATTCTTGCTTGGCACTCTCTATGCCTCCTGAATTTGTGTGACTTTTTCCTTCACCAGGTTAGGGAGGTTTTCTATCATTATTTCGTAATGCACATTTTCCCTTGTTCACTTTCTCTCCCTTTTGGAACTCCTATTATGTGAATATTGTTCCATTTCATGTTGTCCCACAGCTCCCATAGGCTGTTCTCCTATTTTCTTTTTTTTTGGTTCTCTGATTGAATGATTTTTTTTTTCTGCCCTGTCTGATCTGATACTTGGCTTGCCTTAATCTGATGTCTATTCCTTCCACTGTGTTCTTTATTAGTGCTATGTCATTCTTCATAGTTACTATATCTTTTCTCATGTTATTGAGCATTTTTACCATCATTATTCTGAACTCTATGTCTAATAAATTTATTATCTCCATATCAATTACCTCTTCTTCTTGATAATTCTCTTGTGCTTTCATTTGGGGCTTTGTTTGTTTGTTTTCTTCATTTTTTGGCTGCCTGTTTGGGTTTATGACTGCATATTAGGTAGATCTGCTACACCTCCCAATCTCTAGTGCAGAATACTGTCAGATGATGTTTGTTACTGACCCTGATTTCCTTGTTTGGAGCTATTAGTAATCCACAGCCTGTGGCTCCCTCTGAGGTTAGGTTCCTTTGGAAAGGACCAAGATGTGCACCAAGGTCTGCTTTTCCTAAACCCAGGACAAAAATGGATCAGGCAAAGACTCAAAGTATCCTTACACCCAGGTCTGCCTGAAGTCTGATTATACTTGTCTTGATTAGCCTTAGGCTATCAACCCCAGGGGCAGGGGGAGGGCATTGTGAGAGATTTAAAAACAAGGTCAGGCAATAACTTCTGCCTATAGGCTGATTATTCTTCTCAGTCTCTTAATGGGCCTCAGAAACTCCACACCACAGGGTGGGGTAAGAGGGTTTCCAATAAGGTGGGGCAACTGCCTTCACTCCAGGTAAAAACTGCCTGTTATATCAAAGGTCCACTGGATAAAGATGTCCTCTGCAGTATTATGGGATGGCTCAGCACAGGAAACCTAGGTGTCTTCCTCCCATGCTCCAACACAGAGCCCTCAACCCTAGATTCTGCTCACACAGCTCTAGTCTACTCTCTCCTCCCATTGGCAGAGCCAAGGGTGAGTGGTTGCACACATAATTTTGAGTGTTGGCCCTTTAAGAGGGTGCCTGCATTTCCAGTCATCTCTCCCTGGTGCACAGCAACATTGCTGCTTTTCACAGCCAGATATATTTTTGTGGACACCTTCCTCAGCTTTGGTACTCTGGGCTCAGGAGCCCAGTTTGGGGTTTAGAACCTAGAGTTTTCAGTGGGAACCCCCATATCTGAGATATTTATCCCAAATTTCAGCTGTTATCTGTGGGTTCCCAGCCAGTCCTTGCCCTCTTCTACCCTTCCTACCAGTCTCTCTTCAGTCTCCACTTTGTGCCCTTGGTCATCAGAGTTCTTTACAACTAGTTTTCAGTTGATTATTCAGGATGATTTTTCTGTATTTCAGTTGTAATTGCATTTGGTTTTGGGAGGGTATCAATGTAGCATCCACTAACTCCCCCACCATTTTGGAATCCAACTCTGTCCTTTCTAATTAAAGCTGATAAAATTCCTTTAGAAACATCTCTGTATCTATACTAATAAAAGCCTAGGTGACCATCATGCCCTCACATCATCACAAGATGGCCACCCCGATGTCATCACAAGATGGCCACCATGAGAAGGCCGCCCCCATGCTGTCACAAGATGGCTTCTCCCATGTCATAACAAGATGGGCACCACAAGATGGTCACCCCAACATCATCACAAGATGGCCACAACAAGATGGCCACTCCAACATTGTCCCAAAATGGTCACCACTAAGTCATCACAAGATGGCTGTCCCCACATCATCACAAGGTGGCCGGCAGGAGAGACAGTTGTGGGTGATCGGGCCAGCAGGAGAGGGTAGTTGGGGCTGATCAGGCCTGCAGGGGAGAAGTTAGGTGTCGATCAGGGTGGTAGGGGAGCAGTTAGGGGGCAATCTGGCTGGCAGGCAGAAGCAGTTAGGGGCAATCAGGTAGGAAGGCAGGCGAGCGGTTAGGAGCCAGCAGTCCTGGATTGTGAGAGGGATGTCCCAATTGGGCCTAAAAGGGCAGTCGGAGAACTCCCAAAGGGTCCCAGATTGGAGAGGGTGCAGGCTGGGCAGAGTGACACCCCCCCACCCCAGTGCACTAATTTTATGCACCGGGCCTCTATTCAAAACATAATTCTCTCTATTTGACAAAAGTCAATGACCTCACTGTTCCTTTTCAAGACAGGATTTTCTATGCCTTGGGCTGAGTGTTAAATGTTTAGATGCATTTTGTCTGGTTGAAAGTGTTGCCATGTTAGCTACAAGTTATCAAAAGAAAAGAGAGCTAGACTGGCTGAGCCTGATTAAGTCTGGAAAGTACAGCTTCAGACACCCCAGGGGAAGACCATGTCCTGCACATCCTCCACCAAAGATTACTGAATCCCTGGAATGGATCAGTTTTCCAATCTCCACGGCTGAAAACTGACCATTAGCTGGGATTCCAAGGGAGGAACAGGTGAAATTCCTCTGCTACGCACATGCACAGTAGAAGCCAAGATGGGGATCATAAGGGACAGAGTCTAGCCTGGAAAACCTGGGAAAAATGGGATTCGATATAGGGAGGATCCAGCACAAACCATGAAGGATTAGGAAAGAGATTGTTTGTTTGAATGTCAGCCTCTCTTTCCCAGGCCTGGGATAATATACTGAAAGCCATACTAAGGCCCCTCTTTGTAGCACACATTTGTTAGTCTGTTCACCCATTTGAACATTCTCTCTTCATTGCAGCCACACAGGATCAACCTAGGGTGGGCTGTCAGTGAGGCCTGGGTGCAGCACTGTATTGTTGGCAGGAGCGCAGCCGGGAGCACAGGCTAAGCTAGCCCGTTGGGGACAGAGGCTGAGCTGGACTAAACTGCATCATGGACTGAATGGAACTACAAAATCTTTGGATGCCCTGCCCACACTGGGAAAATGGCAAAGGTTCTTTAAGACTTGGTGAGGACAAGTGCAAACTGATGGGCCCAGATGCTGGACTTCTTCCACATCAGGACAGAGTCGAGCTACCTGTTCTTGAATGAGACACTGGGCAATCAGAGACAGCCCTTTGTTTCTACGCCAGTAAGTCCTACCACTACCCCTCATCCTCCTAGGCGTGTTCCAGAAACACTTTCCTCATGACTCTTTGGAAAAGCCCTATTTCCACCTGCAACAAAGGGACCTACAAAGTGCACCCATTCAGGTTCCGAGAGGTCGTCTTGTACAATGGAAGGGACCAAGAGGCACATCTTTTATCATCTTGAGTTTCCACTAAGAAAGGACACAAATCTTTCTGAAGCCTGAATAAAGGGTGGCCTTGACCTCATGGCTCAGTGGTTGAGCATTTACCTATGATCCAAAGGTCACGGTTCAATTCCCAGTCAGGGCACATGCCTGGGTGGGGCATGATCCCCAGTGTGGGGCATGCAAGAGGCAGCCAATCAATGATTCTCTCTCATCATTGCTGTTCTTATCCCTCTCTCCTTTTCTTTTAATCTCTGAAATCAATGAAACTATATTTAAAAAATAAATAAATAAAGAGTGGTCAGATACACCACTGAGAGCTTTGCCCTGTGACATAGTTTTACAAGTATGTCCTGGATTAGGCATTTTTCTCTAAGCCCAGAGAATTTCACCAATACAAAAAATAAATGAGGATGGAAAGGGTTATATTTTTAAATCCAAGTCTTTCTTCTTTGTATTTTTTCCAAATTCTGCTTAAATACTAAAGAATTATTTTTGCTCACTTCTTTTTATCCATATTTTATCATATATAGATTTTTTTTTAAAGCAATTTGACTCTTTCACTACCTGAAAATGTCCTTAGACAAATATTCAAGTCCACTAGGTTTATTTTCTATTTACCTCATTTCCACAAACAACATTGTTACTAAACTTTTCAAATTATATTAGGGGGTTATATTTTCCAGGAATAGAATGATCATACCTCAACATAATAAAAGCCCTATGTGACAAACCCACAGCCAACATCAAAATCAATGGGAAAAAACTAAAACCATTCCCCCTAAAAACAGGAACAAGACAGGGATGCTCTCTCTCGCCACTCCTGTTCAACATAGTACTAGAAGTACTAGCTGTTGTGATTAGACAAGAAGAAATAAAAGGCATCCAAATGGGAAAAGAAGAAGTAAAACTGCCCTTATTTGCAGATGACATGATACTGTACATAGAGGACCCCAAAGACTCCATCAAAAAATTACTAGACCTAACAAATTAGTTTGGCAATGTAGCAGGACACAAAATTAATGCCCAGAAATCTAAGGCCTTTTTATACACCAATAATGAACTCACAGAAAGAGAAATGAAAAAAACTAATCCCATTTACCATTGCACCAAAAAAACTAAGATACATAGGAATATACTTAACCAAGGACATAAAAGACCTGCACTCAGAAAACTACAGGACATTGAAAAAAGAGATAGAGGAAGATGTAAACAAATGGATGAACATCCCATGTTCATGGATTGGTAGAATTAACATCATCAAAATGTCCATAGTACCCAAAGCAATCTATAGATTCAATGCAATACATATTAAAATACCAATGGCATATTTCAAAGATCTAGAACAAATTCATCTGGAATAAAAAAGACCCTGAATAGCTTCAGTTGTCCTGAGAAAGAAAAACAAAGTTGGAGGGTCACAATACCAGATATCAAACTATATTACCAAGCCACGGTTCTCAAAACTGCCTGGTACTGGCACAAAAACAGACATATAGACCAATGGAACAGAATAGAGGATCCAGCAATTGACCCAAGCCATTATACTCAATTAATATTTGACAAAGGAGGCAAGAGCATACAATGGAGTCAAAACAGTCTCTTTAATAAATGTGCTGGGAAATTTAGTCAGATACATGCAAAAGAAATGATACTAGACCAACAACTTACACCATACACAAAAACTCAAAATGGCTAAAGGACTGAATATAAGACAGGAAACCATACAAGACTCCATACGCAGCAAAATTGCAGACATATGTCATAGCAATATCTTTATAGACACAGATTCTAGGGCAAGAGAGACTAAGGAGAAAATAAACAAATGGAACTACATCAAAATAAAAAGCTTCTACACAGCAAAAGAAACCATCAACAAAACAAAAAGAAATCCCAGTGCATGGGAGAACATGTTTGCCAATCTTATCTCTGATAAGGGTTTAATCTCCAACATTTACAGGGAACTTAAACAACTTAACAAAAGGAAGATAAACAACCCAATTAAATAATGGGCAAAGGACTTAAATAGACACTTTTCAAAAGAGGACATCCAGAAAGCCAAGAGACACATGAAAACATTCTCAAAGTCACTAATCATCAGAGAGATGCAAATTAAAACAACAATGAGGTACCACCCCACACCTGTCAGAATGGCTATCATCAACAATTCAACAATGACAAGTGCTGGAGAGGATGCAGAGAAAAAGGAATCCTTCATGTTGGTGGAAATGCAGACTGGTGCAGCCACTGTGGAAAACAGTATGGAGTTTCCTCAAAAATTTAAAAATGAAAATGCCATTTGACCCAGTGATACCACTTCTACGAATATATCCCAAGAAAGCAGAAACACCAATCAGAAAGGATATATGCTCCTCTATGTTCATAGCAGCACAATTTAGAATAGCTAAGATTTGGAAAAAGCCTAAATGCCCATCAGCAGATGAGTGGATTAACAAACTATGGTACATGTACACAATGGAATACTACACTGGTATAAAAAAGAAGGAATTATTACCATTTGCATCAGCATGGATGGAATTGGAGAGCATTATGCTAAGTGAAATAAGCCAGTCAGAGAAAGAAAAATCTCACATGATCTCACTCATTTATGGAATATAATGATCAACATGAACTGA
>NW_006288889.1:712018-713777 GCF_000327345.1 Myotis davidii | reverse complement strand
GATTTCAGAGAGGAAGGGAGAGGGAGAGAGAGATAGAAACATCAATGATGAAAGAGAATTATCAACCAGTTGCCACCTGCACACCCCACACTGAGTGATTAAGCCCACAATCAGGGCATGTGCCCTGACCGGAAACCGAACTGCGACCACTTAGTTCATAGGTCGATGCTCAACCACTGAGCTATGCCAGCCAGGCAGTATCTGTCTTCTTAATTACTGAATCCCTAGTGCCAGAAGCACAGTGGACAATAAATAAATAAATAAATAAATATTAAAAATTAAATAAAAGGAACCCAGTGGCTTGGAAAAAATACATTTTTATTGATTTCAGAGAGAAAGGGAGAGGGAGAGGGAGAGATAGAAACATCAACGATGAGAGAGAATCATTGATTGGCTGCTTCCTGTATGCCCCCACTGGGGATTGAGCCCATAACCCAAGCATGTGCCCTGACATGGAATTGAACCATGACCTCCTGGTTCACAGGTCAATGCTCCATCACTGAACCATGCAGGTCAAGCTATGTTTCCAGATTTCAATGCCAAATTCTTTACTGCCCTCAGAGTTCTCACTAACAACTCCACTAACAGCAAGGACAGTTTGGGAGAAAAGTGTTCAAATGAAGCAATTGATTCATTTAATCATTCACCAATTAGTTTTTGAGAGTTTATCATCTACAAAGCCCCATCGGAAGTGCAATAGGGAGTGTAATGTACACCTAAATTAACATAACCGGAGGTAGAATGTAGAAAGTGCTGAATAAATAAAATGTACAGGCAAACTAATGAGAAAAATTTTTGTGTTTTCTCGATGAATTTAATATGTGGCCTACAAAGATGAGGGAGCAGACATTGCAAGAAAAGACACAGACATGTGTTTGGGAAACACTGAATCTCTTACTTTAGGTGAATCATAGGAATGGGAAGTAAGAATGGGGAATAATGCAGGAAAGAAATGCAGCCAGGGCTATGAATACCAGGCTAATGAGTTTGATATTTTTCCTATAGAAAATGGAATGTTATTGTTGCGATTTTTTGAGCTGGCTTTATAAAGATTAGCCTGGAAGTACAATGAGGGTCTGCCACCACTTAGAGGATCTGGATTTATTTCAGAAGCAATGTGTGGGTGGCTGTAGAGCAATGGCAATGGAATGATGAGAATGAAGCCGATCAGATAGAGTATTAATCAAGTTTCACTGTAATTCATTATCTCTTTTTCTCACACTATTACTATCTATACATCTAAATTAGTAATTCCTCATTATGTATAATTTTCTTAGAACTAATCGCAAAAATCTTATGATTATCACAATGTATTTGATAAATTCAATAACCTGTGGTAAAAATGCAAATATCAGAGTTAGTTTACTTCTTGGATTTGGAAAGCTGCTTAAAAGAAAGTATCATCCAGTCTTCAGTTACTCAGTTGTTAATGAGTTTCTGAGGAAGGCAGCACTCAGATCAAGGAATGGTGCTTTAAGTCTTTCAGAAAACACTGCAGCTTGCTCTTGACTAAAATCAAGATATAATTAATCATGCTCTTAACTTCTTCCTCAAAGTCACTGTCACTCCCAGTGACTTACATGTCAGTAATGTAAGGCCAACTCATTTTAAAATTCAATTGCTTTTGCTATTGGATATATCCAAAGGCTAAAAGCATCATAATTTATTTGTAAATGCGTTTTATAAAAATGCACTTTTTCAAATGGCTTATTTAATTTCTAATTCTTCCCTATATGTAATTTTGTTATGTGAAGGAAGG
>NW_006288889.1:708086-711686 GCF_000327345.1 Myotis davidii | reverse complement strand
ATATATATATATGGAGCCAGGGTCCATAACATCCAAAATGACTGAAGGGATGATGGAACACCAGGCTGTGCATGAAGCAGGCTCAAGTGGGTGGGGAGTGGAAAGGGGGCTGAACTGCTGACCTCACAGAGAGAGAGGTGGGTTGATTAGCAGCTGCCATTGTGTGTGTGTGTGTATATATATATATATCTCCTAATATATAAAAATCTAGGGTCCATAACAACCGACTGAAGGCTCCACCGAACACCAGAAGTCAGTCCTGAAGTCAGTGCTGGGTGCAGGCGTAGCAACCCAGCACTGACTGCTGAGGGGGCTGCGGATCAGGCTCAGAGAGAGGCCCAGAGAGAGAGGCAGGGTCTGATCCGCAGCCTCCATGGCAGCTGCTGGTCAGCCCTTTCCTCCCTCCCTCTCCGGGCCTCGCCAGCAGCCACACTTCTTTCTCTCTCCAAGATGTCAGTAGTTCAGCCCACTCAACAGCAGCCTGGGCAGCTGCTGATCAGCCCCACCTCTCTGATCAGGCCTGGAGATAGGCCCAGAGATGCTGATTGGCAATCAGAACCAAAGCTGGGTGAACTGTGAAGAGCAAATTGCTGCCTAGGAGGTGGAGCTTTTGACACTGACTGGCATAGAGACCAATCAATCAGAAAATAATCTGGGTGAACTGCGAAGGCAGAACCTAAGGTGGGGGCTGAGGAGGGGTTTTAAGGGCAACAGCTGTTTGGGGTAAGAAAGCAGTTCAATTATTTAATGACCAGTTTGTCAGTATTGTGCATACACCAGCCCCTCACCAAGGATGGCCACACCCTCATGGGGTGAGGGTTCCTGCTGGATGGCTTGACCAGCCTGCAAACAGCCCTCAGCCCCTCACCCAGGCCGGCCAGGCACCCTATCAGGGATGCCCACCATGAAGGGCTTATGGCCAGCCTGCAAACAGCCATCAGCCACTCACCCAGGCTGGCCAGGCACCCTAACAGGACCCCTCTCCCTGAAGGGGGTGTGTCCAATGTGAAAACGGCTCTCATCCCCTCACCCAGGCTGGCCAGGCACCCCAGCAGGACCCTCACCCTGATCCAGGACACCCTTCAGGGCAAACCAGCCAGCTCCCACCCATGGACCAGGCATATAATAAAAGGGTAATACTCAAATTGACCTTAAGAGCAGAACGACTGGGAATGACTGGTCACTGTGACACACACTGACCACCAGGGGGCAGATGCTCAATGCAGGAGCTGCCCCCTGGTGGTCAGTGAGCTCCCACAGGGGGAGCTCTGCTCAGCCACAGCCAGGCTGATGGCTGCCAGCACAGCAGTGGTGGCGGGAGCCTCTCCCACCTTCTCAGCAGCACTAAGGATGTCTGACTGCAGCTTAGGACTGGTCCTCGCTGGCAAGTGGACATCCCTCGAGGGCTCCTGGGCTGCCAGAGGTATGTCTGACTGCCAGCTTAGGCCTGATACCCTGGGGAGTAGGCCTAAGCCATAAGGTGGACATCCACAGAGGGGTCCCAGACTGCAAGATGGCACAGGCCGGGCTGAGGCACCCCCCGAGTGCACAATTTTTTTGCAAGGGGCCTCTAGTCTATCTATACTAATAAAAAGATAATATGCTAATTAGACCAGCTCAACTGGCCATGTTCCGGACATCTCACTTCCTTTCAGACAAAGCCATGGTGGTGGGGGCCAAGGCAGAGGCAGTTAGGGATGACCAGGCTGGAAGGGGAGGGCAGTTGGGGACAAGATCAGTCCTGTAGGGGGTTAGGGGCAATCAGGCCAGTACGGGAGGGAAGTTGAGGGAAAGATCAGGCCTGCAGGGGAGGGCAGTTGGGGGTGAGATCAGGCTGGCAGGGGAGGGAAGTTGGGGCCAACCAGGGGAGGGCAGTTGGAGTTGAGATCAGGCCAAGGGAGGGCAGTCAGGGGCAATAAAGCAGGCAGGTAGAGGCAGTTGAGGGCAATCAAGCAGGCAGAGACAATTAGGGGTGATCAGGCAGGCAAGCAGGTTAGGAGTCAGTGGTCCTAGATTGTGAGAGGGATGTCCAAATCAGTGGTCAAACATCCCCCAAGTGGTCCCCGATTGGAGAGGGTGCAGACTGGGCTAAGAGAATTTCATGCACCAGGCCACTAGTCCTATATAATAAAAGTGTAGTATGCAAATTGTTCCAATTGTCCCCTCCACCAGGAGTTCTACCAGGGGGCAGGGTCAGCTGTGGGAAGGGAGGGAGGCCCTGGCCAGCTGCCACCAACTGCTAGGGATCCTACCAGTGCACAAATTTCATGTGCTGGGCCTCTAATCAATGATAAGAATTATTGATTAGCTGACTCTTGCACATCCCACACTAGGGATCAAGCTCACAATCTGGGCATGTGGCTTGACCAGGAATTGAATCAAGACCTCCTGGTTCATAGGTCTACATTCAACCAGTGAGCAACACCAAGTGGGCACAAAAAGGGACTTTTAATTTTGGTAACTGTATCTAGTGATAAAGACCTCCTTATTAATTTACTGGTTTTATCCCTTGATTCCTTCCACCTATTAAAATTAATACCTGGAATACAGCCCATTCATCTTTTTGTTTGTTTGTTTGTTTGTTGATCCTCACCCAAGTATATTTTTCCATTGATTTTTTTAGAGAGAGTGGAAGGGAGGGGGGAAGACACGCAGAGAGAAACATTGATGTGAGAGACACACATTGATTGGGTGCCTCCCAAACGTGCCTTGACTGGCCTTCAATGGAGGTATGTGTCCTTTACAGGAATCGAACTGGGAACTCTTCAATCCATGGGCTGATAATCTGTCCACTGAGCCAAACTAGGACTGGCCATTCACCTGTTAGTTGATCAAAAGCTTTATTTTCAACATTCTGCCATAAAACCTAATTTAGTTAACTTCTAAGTGCAGCAAAATATCTCCCCAATATTTGATCTGACACTAAAATAGAAATAACAATAGACTTAGTTTAAATTATACAAATAATATATTACAGCAATTAAATCATACAATACAAAAAGGATTAAACACTTGTTTGTCTAATGGATTGGCATGAATTAAATGATTTTAAAGAGGTAGGAACATTTTCTTTTGAGTATATAAGATTCCACTTTAAAAAAATATAATTTGGCCCTACCTGGTTTGGCTCAGTAGATAGAGTGTCGGCCTGCGGACTGAAGGCCCCGGGGTTTGATTCCAGTCAAGGGCACATGCCTGGGTTGCTGGCTTGATCCCCAGTGTGGGGCATGCAGGAGGCAGCTGATTAATGATTCTCTCTCATCATTTACCGGGGTCCAACCTAAGGGGAGCAAACATATTAAGAACAGGATGCTATATACGCCAGGTCCCTTGAAACATATGCTGTGCAGATGTTTCTTTCCTGCAGCGACTGTGTCAAGCAGCAAGGATGGACCGGCTTCCAGCAATCATTGATGTTTCTATCTCTCTCTCCCTCTCCCTTCCTCTCTGAAATCAATAAAAAATAATATTTGAAAAAAAATAATTTGGTTTGAATTATTTTATTTTTCTCTTAACTATTTAAAAATTGATTATGTTTACTAACCTGATGGGTGATACTAAAATATTTATTTAAAAATCTTTTTTATCTCTTTTTAAAAA
>NW_006288889.1:700092-707927 GCF_000327345.1 Myotis davidii | reverse complement strand
TAGACATATTATTATATGATATGAGACTTTATAAGTCATTGAATATATACTTGAAATTAAAAACTATGTGGGCATACATTACCACTATTCTGAGTACAAAACAAAGGGATAATTATGAAAATCAATGAAATATTGGATATCATCCTAAATTATATTTAAAGAATGATAGAATTTGGAAAATCAAGTCTGCACTGATGCTTACTTGGCTAAGGAGCTGAAGCTTGGAAATAATAAATAAAAATAATCAAGCCAAGTCACAAAGTATCAAAAACTAAATGAAACAGTATGAGCATGTGTGACATTTTTTATAAAGTAGACTTGCACACACTCTGTAAACCAGTGATATAGATACAATGTGTAAAGTTTAATTGTTCTTTGGTAGTACAGGGCACACTCAGTCACCTTGACTTGCCCTAAGACCATACATGATTGTCTTTTCTCATCGCTCAGTTAAGCGATGAGAAAAGAAATCCATAGATTTTATGTTATGGTTAAGAGAGCTTGAGATGAGATGCCGGTTGCCTGCACTTCATCCTGCCACTTCTTATCAGACCATCTGCTGTCACCTCAGAAAGCCAAGACTGTATAATCTTGGTAAACATATGAACCATTTCTGCATTTAATTTCAGTTGGAAGGAGGACCCTCGTATGTGTATTGATTTCGTACTGTCACTACCTTCTTTTGGTGAATTCTCCTTACCTCATAGCTACCGACTGCCACCCCATATTGTCCTAAAAATGCTTACTCCAATCTTCCTCCGTAAATGAGTCAAGTTCATCATTTTAGAAGTTAATCTAGTTTGGATGAAAGTCTGCCTCTGAGTTTATTCACCTTCTAGATTTAAGTAACATGTGTTATTGATGGACCCAAATGCGCTCGAGCTGGCACAGTTAGTGACAAGCAGAAACAAGGATCTCTGGTTACTGATGAGACCAGTAGTGTTAGCTCAGAACTACTGAAAGCTCTCTGGTAAAGTCTGTATGTACCTGACCAGTGGCACCAGTACGTTTCCTTAAAGTTGTATCTACATGTGTGCTCTGGCACGCTGGGGATCTGCTGGGCCAGGAAAGCCAAAGAGGTAAAGCAATCACAGCCGTGAGAACACATGTAGAGAGGTGACACCTTTCCCCAAGTCTGTAGCCTCGTATTCTGTTGTGCTCCAGTCTCAGTCTTACGAGTTCTTTAGAGCTTGATAGCATCTATAATGAATACCATATCCATACTGAAGGAGCTCACCAACATCACATTACATCAAGCGAGTGAAAATGAAGAATACAGTCAAGCCTCAGTTCTCAAATACCTCCCATCTCAAATAGCTTGGTTCTCAGCCAAGTTATTCATGGAAAAAATATCTCATGGTCGAACCCAACTTCAGTTCTTGATCTGACATCCCTTTCCACAAAAGGTGTTTCTGGGGTCACAAGCAGAGAATTCGAATCAGTTTACTGCTAAACCTCCCATGGTGTTAACATCTCAGGAAATTGTGCCATGAATATTTTTTAGTTTTTTGGTTTTTTGTTTTGTTTTTGTTTTTTTTTACTTTTGTTGCTGGCAAATGGACAAACCCAACTTCAGTTCTTGATCTGACATCCCTTTCCACAAAAGGTGTTTCTGGGGTCACAAGCAGAGAATTCGAATCAGTTTACTGCTAAACCTCCCATGGTGTTAACATCTCAGGAAATTGTGCCATGAATATTTTTTAGTTTTTTGGTTTTTTGTTTTTTTTTTTTTTTTTTTTACTTTTGTTGGTGGCAAATGGACAATTGGCACAATTTTAAAACATTAAGAGGACATCAAGAGTGCTACTGTTGCAAAGGGTGTGAAAAAAACAATGATCACAGACAATTGAAGAGGTAGAAAAACGATTGATTTGGATAAACGAAAAGCAATTAGCTGGAGGCAGTGATGTGTGAAAAAGCAGAGATGCAGTGTCCTGACCACCTGAATGCACCCCTAGAACAAGTGCTGAAGGTGTTAGTTTAAAGCTACTAGGGGATGGTTTGATAAATTTAAGAAAAGAATGTTTGTTTATAGATTAAATAGTACATTAGATATGTTCTGATATAAGAAAGGTTAAAATAGGAAGTCATTTGGAGTCTAGAATGAATTATCCAATTATCCGTTATTTCTAATGGGAAAAATGATTTGGTTTTTGAACAAATTGCTTCTTGAACAGTCTTCTTGAACAAATTAAGTTTGAGAACCTAGATTACAGTGTAAAGAAAAAATTTTGCAAGATTTTTAGAGAAAAAAACCACATCATTTTAAAAGCAAAAATAGTTCTAAATATGGCAATCTTTGTAATTAGAAACCATGGAGGCCAAAGATAATGTAAAGACATTTTTTTTAAAAAATTCTGAAAGAAAAAAAAAAATCACTAACCCAGACCATGCCAACAATAGCCAGTAAAACTATTTTTCCAGAATACAAGAGAAAGAACACATTTTTAAATTCAAGGAAACTAAGAAAATTCATGGCCAGCTTACCCTCAATACAAGATATTGCTAAAGGAAGTTCTTCAGAATGAAAAGAAACGATAACAGTGAAAAATTTAAATCTTTGAGAATGAATGA
Source organism: Myotis davidii (assembly GCF_000327345.1). Classification (NCBI taxonomy): domain Eukaryota; kingdom Metazoa; phylum Chordata; class Mammalia; order Chiroptera; family Vespertilionidae; genus Myotis; species Myotis davidii. The sequence continues at coordinate 705,353 of NW_006288889.1, read as the reverse complement.
AATAGCAAATGCCATAAAGATTATTATTTTATTAATTCTTTTAAAATACACATATATTGTTTAAAACAAAAATTATTACATTGTATTATGGAGTTTATTATGTATAACACAACATTTTTAGCATAGAGGATGACAAGCTGGGGATAAATAAAAATATATTGCTAATGATTCTACATTTTAAAGAAATGACACAACATAAATTCTAAGTAATATATATGGTAGGTTATGGTAATCATCAGAGCAGCCAAATAAATCAACAATGCAAAGAGATAAAACAAATAAAAGAGAGTAGGTAAAGTAAAATGAAATTCTAAAAATAATTTTTACTTATACAAAAGAAAGTATCAAAGGTGAAAAAGGAATAAAGAGTGGACAGTAGGAAAACAAATAATAAAATGAAAGCTCTAAATAGAACCTGATCAATAACTGAATTAGATGTTAATAGATTAAAAACTCCTGTTAAATGGAAGATATTTTCAAAATGGTTTAAATATCAAGGCCCAAGATAACAATATTGTATCTATAAAATATGCCCTTTAAACATAAAGAAATTGATAAGCTGGAAATCAATGCATGGAAAAAGATACAGAGTGTAACTGTGAGTATAAGAAGCCTAGGCCATAGCCGGCTTGGCTCAGTGGATAGAGCGTCGGCCTGCGGACTGAAAGGTCCCAGGTTCGATTCCGGTCAAGGGCATGTACCTGGGTTGCGGGCACGATCCCCAGTAGGAGATTGGCAGGAGACAGCCGATCAATGTCTCTTTCTCATCACTGTTTCTAACTATCTCTCTCCCTTCCTCTCTGAAATCAATAAAGAAGTCTAGAAAGTATACTGGGTTGGGCAAAAGTAGTTTTACAGTTGTGAGTACATGAAACAGAGTGCATTCTTGTATTATTATTGTGTTATTTTCCATACAAACAACTGCACGCCTACTTTTGCCCTGCTCTGCATATCAGTGTCAGATAAAGCACACCCAGAGACAAAGCACATTGCCAGAGATAAAAAAAGCTATTTCATAAAAGAATCAATGAGTAAGACATAACAATCATAACTGTGTATGCACTTAACAGATTCCCAAAATAAATAAGGCAAAAATTGAAAAAAATTTATAACCATAGCAGCAGATAATAACCACCCTATTAAAAAAGGCAAAAATATCAGCAAGAAAGTAGAGAATCGGACACTATCTCTAACATTGACCTAAGTAATATCTTTACATCATATGTGATAACTGCAGAATATGTATTGACAGGCAAGATAGCAGACTACTAACAAGACTCATTAAATTTTAAAAATGGAAATCATATTGAGTATGTTGTACAACTATAATAAAATGAAAATATAAATTGATAAAAATCATATTTTAGAAAAACTCCAAATATTTGAAAATTAAACAGCATGCCTCAAAATAACATATCTGTTGAAGAAGGAATTACAAGGAATATTTTTAAACTAGAGGCCTGGTGCATGAATTCATGCATGGGTGGGGTCCAGTTGGTCCGACCTGATCGGGGCCAATCGGGCTAGGCCAGCTTGGGGGAGGGGACACAGGAAGTTGGTGGGCAAGCCCCGCCCCCCAATCATAGATTGATAATTAGATTGCTAGTTAATATTAGGAAACAAAAGTATCTAAAGTCAATTAACTAAATTTTCACTTTAAGAAGCTGAGACAAAGAGTTAATTAAATCTACAATAACTGGAAAAGAATAAAGATCAAAGCAGCAACAATAAAGTATGAAATTGACACCAATGGAGATTAGTGAAGAAATCAAAAGCTAGTTATTTAAAAGATTAATTAAACTAGTGAAAATTTAGCCTAAAGTCAACAGTAGCAAATTATCACTGTCAGAAGTGATTCGGGCAAAATTGCCCCAAATTTACAAATTAAAAATATACTAATGTTATGACACCAAATTTGGCAATTTGGGTAAAATTAAATGAATTCTTTCAAAGACACAAATTACTAAGATTGACTAGTACTTTATGTGTTCATTTCTAAAAACTTAAAAGAAAAGGCTAAGTTTCTGAAAATTCTGGTTTTCTGGTAAGTTATATAAAATAGAGTTTGCAAGCAATACCAATATTACACTAAGAAAACAGATGGCATTTTATGAAGTTTTCTATACCAACGCCTGAAAAATATTTTACAACACAAAATATTAGAGAACGATACTCCTCATAAACAAGAATGATTTCCTAACACATTTTCAATAGATCAAAAGCAACAATGTGTAAAATATATTACGGCTACAAAGCAGTTGACCCAGGAACCTAAGTGCTCTAAGGTACCTTGAGCTGGCTCCAAATAGTCGCACACCCTGGTATTCATGTTCTTATCACCTCCTCTTGAGTGTGTGTTAGAGTTACCGACGCACTGCTAGCTTCTAATATTAGGTAACTAAAAAGAGGGCAGCTTTGTCTTTCTGCTCTCTCTCAGACTGCTCACACTTGGAGAACCGTCAATATGTCATGAGGTGGCCCACTTGCTGAAACCGCCAGGAAAAAACCGTGGCGGTTCATGAGGGGTTGAGCCCACTGAGTGAGCTTAAAGGAAAATCTTCCTCCAGAGGAGACCACAGTCCCCAACAATAGCTTCATTGAATATTCATTACAGATATTGCATCAAAAACACCTACTGCACAAAAATTGTGAGGTAACAAATATTTGTTGTTTTAATGTGCTAACTTTGGGGATAATTTGTTATGGTTTAACTTTAATATAACCAATAAATTCACCACATTTAAAATACATAGAAAACTACCATATTATAATTTAAGCTGATTTAGAACAAATATTTGACAAGTTCAATGCCAAGTGATGAATAAAAAGCAAACAAGCTCATCAGACTTGGAATAGAAGGAAACATTTGTACCGATGAAGAACATCTAAAATAATCTACAATTTACAGCAGGCTCAGTGTTAAAGAGGAGAGCTTTTTCTCTGACTTTGGAATCAAAGATGTGCTCTCTCACTATTTCTATTTGATATTTTTATTGGAGTCTTGGTGCAGTAAAGCGAGAAAATAATTGAAAGAGGCACAGATGAGGAAATGAAATAAAGCCATCTCATTTTGTAGATGACGTGGTTGTTTAGGTAGAAAGCGTTATAACAACTCTAGAACTAAGAATTGCAATTTTAAAAGGATGAGAAATAAGAAGTTAGTATAAAATATAAGAGTATTTTCATATAATAACAGATAATATTTGGGAAAAAATTAAACCTAAAAAGGAGTGATATTTATAATGCTGTGAAAAAAACGGAAACATTCAGAATGAATAAGAAAAGTTGTAAAAGTTTTTGTCACTGAAGACTATAAACACTGCTGGAAGAAATTAAAGAAAGCGTAAATTAATGGAATAATAAACATTTATTGAATTATAGGTTTATTATTCTTAAGATACCTGTAATCCCAAATTCATTTATACATTTAAGGCTGTAATATTGAAACTATTACTATGCATTTTATAGAAATCAATAAGCTGATTCTAATATTTACATGATAATAAAAATGATCCAGAATAGCTAAATTATTAAAATAAATTTAAAGAACTTATCAACTACTTGATCTCAAACTACTGTGATGTTCCTGCAGTTAAGGTGGTGTCATTTGCATTTTAACAGAGATATATGGATTAATGAAACAGAATTGAGAGTCTAGAAATAGATATACTGATATGTGGTCAATTGATTTTGATGCAGACGATAAAGCAATTTAATGGGGAAAGACTTCAATAAGTGGTGCTGGAACAACTGGATATCTATGTAGGAAAAAGGAGAATCTTATCCCTGATTTCACAGAAAACACAGATATTAACTCAAAATATGCCATGTAACATAAAAGTTTAACCCATAATCTGTATATATAAAAACCTAAGTGACCATTGCAACTGAACGGACAACTGAACAGGCTGTGTGGGGCGACAAGGCCAGCAGGGGGTTAGTGAGCAGCTACCAAACGAACAAGCAGCAGGCTGCGTGTGGAGACCAGGTCGGCAGGGGGGCAGTTAGGGCAGCCAGGCTGTTGGGGGAGGTAGTTGGGGGCAACCAGGCTGGTAGGAGGGCAGTTGGGGGAGACTAGGCTGGCAGGCAGGTGAGCAGTTAGAAGCCAGTGGTCCTGGATTGTGAGAGGGATGTCTGACTGCCGGTTAGGCCCGATCCTGGCCTAACCAGCTGTTGGACATCCACCAAGGGGTCCTGGATTGGAGAGGATGCAGCCTGGGCTGAAGCGACCCCTGCCCCCTGTGCACAAATTTTGTGCACCAGGCCTCTAGTACTTATAATAAAAGGGAAATGAGAAATCTTTACTAACTTGGAAAAAAGAAAAGGTTTCTTAGGATATAATAAACATCAATTAAAAAGATTACATTTGATTTTATCACAAAGAAAAATTTTTGCTCTTCAAAAGACACCAGTAAAGAAGGAAAAGGTCAAGTTAGGGAATAAGATAAAATATTTGCAGCATATAATCAGACAAAATGCTTGTATTCCTAATGTATAAATAGCTTATAACTTAATAATAGAAGGGTAAATAATACTTAGACATAAAAGGGAATGGACAATTGTTACACATGATAATAAAGGCCAATTTCAAAATCATTTTGTGAAGGCAAATATAATATTATTGCACTTCTATGAGGAGCCTGGAGTTGTCAAATTAATAGGGTCAGAAAGTAGGATGGTGGGGGGAGTGATGTGTTATTTAATGGGGACAGAGTTTTAGTTTTACAAGATGAAAAGTTTTGGAGATGGTTAGTGGGGTGGTTTCAAAACACTGTGAATGTATTTAATGCCCAGAACTATACACTTTAAAATGGTTAAAATATGTGTCAATTGCACTTGTGTGTTTTCTTAAATAGGAATTATTATTTTTCTAAACAAAGTTTTTATTGTTGAAGTACATACACACTTATACATATGCATATACTGTTATATGCTTTTTTAAATAAATGCAACAAATCTATTGTTCTTTGCTAGTTTCTGCTGTGCCGGAAGCCGGTCCATCCTTGCTGCTTGACACAGTCGCTGCAGGAAAGAAACATCTGCACAGCATATGTTTCAAGGGACCTGGCGTATATAGCATACTATTCTTAATATGTTTGCTCCCCTTAGCGCTGTGTGTTTTAACCAAGGTCACCTCTCTGAGAAAGGTTGTTTCCCCAGGTAGGGATTTTTCCCTGAAGTCAGGGAGGGGATGAAACTCCTTAACTAAGTGCCAGGCGGGTAGTTAATCACTTTAACTACGAACAATCATGCTTAAGCTA
>NW_006288889.1:690210-695853 GCF_000327345.1 Myotis davidii | reverse complement strand
GTAGATAAGAAATGCCCTAACCTTTGTAATAGAAATTGACAGGATTAAAATCAACTGGTATAAATACAGATGTAACAAGACAATAAATGGCAGAACTTCTCTGGAGATCCAGACCAGAACTTGGCTGGAGATCCTGGCTAGGCTGCTGATCAACTGAACGCTGTCTCCGTGTCATTCCTTCTTCGCCGACTCTGTCTACACCTTTGGGAATCCCTGGACCTGCTGGGGTTGGACCCCGGCACTGCTGTTTGTTCCTTTACTATTGATTTGTAAGAGCTTTTTGTATACTAATCAAATGTGCTTTTTCATGTGTTTAAAAAAATGGTTAAAATAGTAGATTTATGTTATGAGCATGACCACAATCTATATATATAAAATCCAAGTGACTGGAACAACCAGAAAGACTAAAAAGCTATGAAGGTCACTGTGGCCGGCCAACTGGCCCTATTGTGGGTGAGGCTGAATGGCCAACCTCTCATGACCCCTCCCACTGGCCAGCCCTAGCCCCAATCAGCCCCCCTCCACCATTTGGGGTGGAGACAGCCAACCTCCCACAGCCCCTCTCCAGGCTGGCTCGGCCCTGATCAGCCCCCCTCACCCTGATTGGGGATGGGGCCATCCAGCCACCCTCCCACATCCCCTCCCCACAGCTGGTCTAGAACTGATTAACCCCAATCGGGGTGGGTCAGCTGGACCCCACCCATGCACGAGTTTGTGCACCCGGCCTCTAGTTAAAACTTAGGAAAAAAAAAAAAACATGGGTACTGTGTTCAAATGTTAGTTCTCTTGACCTTGGATAAAGAATTCTCCCTCTGAGGAAAAAAAGATCTTTTTTTTTTTTTTCAAAAGCAGATCCATTTTATGGGCAATCTCCTCTAGCTGCAAATCTGGGGGTTGAAAAAAGTAGGAGGGAGGCCTGTTCAAGGTAGAGGTAAGAGTCCCTTTGACAAGCATTTGGTGGCCCAATTGCAGACGCCCAGGTTGGTGACAGCAGACCAGGACCTAGCAAAACCCATCATTTGGACAGAAAAGGAAGAGAAGACACCAAAAACCATAGTCATTTCTGAAATTTGCACAGATGACGTTTGTTCTTCATAGCAGAAAGGACTTGAATGAGAATCACAGAACTTGAGGAACACTTATATTTTCTTCAGGATTTAAAAATGGTGTCTTATACAGAAAGGCTACCTTCAATATGGGTCAGGTCCACCAGTGTTTGCTGGGAGGGATGCAGTTGTTGAGCACAGCCAGCACAGGGAGGAAAATTTCATCTGAGCAGAGTGGCTGGTGGGCAGGCTGGAAGCCACTCCTTCACTGGTCCCCAAGTCAGGAGCCCTGTCCCCATTGTGTCTGCCGCCTCCACCATTCTGACCAGCTGCTCACCTCTTGCTAGCAGGGGGCATGCCAAATCCAGACACCCTTCCTCTCTTGTTGGGCAGCCAGTGGTACAAAAACTGGGGTGTGGACAGAAAATTTCTTCCTCCCAAGTCCACTGAAGTCTCCCTCCTAAGTCATTGATTACTGATGATATAGTTGAATCCAAGGCTAACCCAAGGTAAGTAACAGGCCTTAATTCGTGTTCCGATTCAAAATGACACAATCAAGTCTGTTCAGCTGGGCCCAGACATAAAGCATGGGCATGGTCAGGGGAATCATCAGCAACTGCATGTCCATTGTTAAGCCAGTAATGACAATGCATACCCAGTTTAAGAGGAGCATGAATAAATAAACAGTCCCTGGCCTCCCATCAAAAGCTCCTGTTTCTAGTCCTGTAGAATACTTATATAACAAATATAAATTGACCAAATAAAGAGATCCAGTTCCTGGATCCACAGGGGCAAAAAAGGTGGCAGTGATGGGTCTCCAAATTTGGAAGCAGTAGAGCGAGGCTTCAGGCCAAAGGATGAACTAGGCCAGACTGATGAGACTTAGTTTGCCAACCAAGGGCACCTCCCTGGTGGTGGTGAACCAATAGTGCATGATGGCCGGGATGCTCTTGAACCAGTCCCCAATGTCAGACATCTTTGCCTCCTAGGTGTCCAGGATGAGCACAGCTGCTTGAGTCCTCATCCTGGCCCAGCCGGCTTCCAGCATGGAAGGTGTCGAGGCAGAAGCCTCCCAGGTTGCAGTGTAGAAGGTGGAAACTGACAGACGTGGTGCCACCGAATTTGGACAAGCGAGCAAAAGGATCATTTTTTTAAGTATATCTAAAAAAAAAAAGCAAGGCAGAAAAGACTACATGCAATATACTTTATATAAAATTTTAGAGAATTCAAATTGATTTAAAATGATGGAAAGGAGATCAGAGATTGCCTGGACTTGGGATGGTTGAAGTAACACATTTTCAAGGAGAAAGAAAAAAACTTAGAGGTGATAAAACTATACTGTATCTTGATATGGGTGTTGATATGGGTGTATATTTCTGATCAAAGTATCTAAATTTATACTTTAGATGGCTGCAATATAAATTTATATAGTATATAAATCATACTGTAATAAAATAGATTATACAAAAAAATGAAAAATTTAGTCTAAACCTTTTTCATAGAAGAAAATGAAGTAAGCCATGTAACTAAAAATAATGCCAGGATGGCATATGAAGGCATTGCAATATTATTGTGAAATATACTCTAAATGAGGCACATACAGCATGTGACATTCTGTGCTCTACACTGTGGTGGAACAAGGCTCCAACAGGAACTCTGAAAGCACTTTCTAGAAACTCCACATTAGATCCAACAATGACCTCCTGGTTCATAGGTTGATGCTCAACCACTGAGCCACAGCCAGGCAACATCAGCATTCTTGAGGATTAAAAATGGCAGCAGGGTATGTGGATGCTGCATGGACACGCTCCTAGAAACAAACTGGAATTACAACTAAAATTCCAAAAAACTTCTTGAATAATCAATGGAAAATTCGCAGGAGAGAACCCTGACACCCAAGGACCAAAAGTGGAGACCCCAAAGAGTGTTGTCAGAGGGGCAGAGGTGAGAAAGGGCTGGCCAGGCACCCACAGACAGCAACTGAAGTCCTGGAGAGATATCTCAGCTGTGGGAGGGTGCCACTGAGAACTCTGGGATCTAATGACCAAGTTGGGCCCCCCAGCAGAGAGCACAAGAACTGAGAAGGGCACCCACATGATATCTGGCTGTGAAAAGCAGCAGGGTTACTGTCTGCCAGAGACTGACAGCTGAAAATTCAGACACCTTCTTAAAGGGCCAAAGCCCAAACTCCCCGTGCTCCGGCAGAGGGAGGGTGAAGTGGACTGGAGCTGTGAGAGCAGAGCCCAGGACTTGGGACTCGGGGGACAGAGTTCAGAAGGCAGACACCCCAAGTTTCCTGGGCTGAGTCATTCCCTCACACTGCAGAGAACATCTTTCACACATAGACATTTGCTTTGCCTGGGGGGAAGACAGTCTACACAACATTGGAAAACACCTTGCCCTGAGACCACTTAAGAGACTAAAAAGAACAATTAGCCTCCAGGCAGAAGCAACTGCCCCATCCTGTTAAAAAAAAAAATCTGCTACACCTGAGGACGATTGCCTGGGGGCAATTCAAGTCAGAATCCTATTAGTCCATAAGCAGAGTCAGTCTCTGGAGGCTTTGAGTCTTTGCCTGATCTAATTAGTCAGAAACAACCTTTAACACTGCCCTGCACTAGAGATTGAGAGGTGTAGAGGATCTACCTAGTACATAGTCACAAACCCAGAGAGCCAAAATGAGGAGACAAACAAACAACCTCCAACTGAAAGAACTAGAGAATTCTCCAGAAGAGATAAATGAAGCAGAGATAAGAAATTTATCTGAAACAGAGTTCAGAGTAATGATAGTAAAGATGCTCAACAGCATGAAAAAAAAAATATAGTAACTATGAAAAAAGAACGGTCTGAGATAAAGAATGACATAGCACAAATAACACATTGGAAGGGATACACAGCAGATTAGGGGAAGCTGAGGATTGTATCAGTGAGTTAGAAGACAGAGTTGAAAATATCATCCAATCAGAGAACCAAAAAGAAAAAAATAACAATCAAAAAACAGGAGGGCAGCTTAAGGGAGCTGTGGGACAATGTGAAACATAACAGTATTAGAAGAGCAGGTGTAGCAGAGGAGGCAGAAAGGGAGAAAGGAGTAACGGCAGAAAGCTTCCCTAACCTGGTAAAGGAACAAGTCACACAAGCTCAGGAGGCACAGAGAACTCCAAGCCAGAAGAACCCAAACAGACCCACACCCACTCCCAGACACATCATAGAAACTCCACATTAGTGGCTTTTATGAATCACAATCCCCTATCCTTTTCCTTAAATCCTGTCTACTTACTGGGAAACTGGAAGCAAATTATTGTACCACAAATGAATACACACTCTGTTAAGTGAAAGAGGTGGAAGCAAAGCCTCACGGAAGTCCAGAGGGAGATGCATTACCAACTGAACCGACCTGACCAGAGGTCACAGAAGAGCAGCACAATATGCAGCTCTTCACTAGGTACCAGGCAGCTTGAGGCAGAGCAGCCAGACAAGGAGCCCTGGCCTGGTCAGAGGGCGGCGTCAGGAGCCAAGAGCCTGCAGGGAAGTGGCAGCTAGGGAGGAGGCTTTCTAGTAGACAGCATCCTAGCTTCTGTTTGCTTCATCTGTCCCAATGTCTTATTTATTTATAAATTTAATATATCCCCAGACGTGTATTAGCAGTGCCGTTTTCAATTTAAAAGGGATATACGGGCGCTGAATCGTGATTCTGATATGCTCAACTGGAAAGCCTGGTAAAGAGAGATTTCACACAGACATTGTGCTGTGGCCAGTAATGCCCACTCATCAATTAGACAGATTCACTGCAGCAGAGAGCAGCCAAACAGCGATGATGTGGGTCATTTTTACAGAGCGTTTTCAAAGAGCGAGAGGCCCACAGAAGTCCTGGGTCCACTAAACTGGGATTAATCTCATCAGCCCTCCCCTGGGCCCTCAGTGCTCTCAGCCCTCCCTGCACTTGGCAGCTCCATTCTGTTTCTATTCACCACCACAAGGCTTCCAAGTTTCCCCAGGCACCTCCCACTCACTCACCAGATGTCTCTGCTTCCTGCTTCACGGGCAAAACCATGGAGCTCAGCAGTCCTGGATTTGCTAATAAACTTGCCCACTCTACCTCACCATGATCCTTTTCAGAGAATTCTCTTCCCTGGCTCAAGGTTAATTTGTTCCTCCCATTTTTACATAGTATTTCTGCTTCTTGCTTACTATTGGTCAGTACATCTCATTTAGTGCCCCATAATGACTTGAAGGTGATGTCAGGGTCCAGGATAAGTTCCTAATTCATCCCAGCATTCTCACTGCTGTTGCTCACAGCCCCTGGCTTCATTCAGATGCTTGTCCACCCATTTCAGAATATTTAAATTGCCCTGTAAGTGTCCTCATGCTTCCAGATGCAACCCTGAAAACCATACACCTGCCCTACCTAGCATTCTAAGGCACACATCTCACGTCACTCCTCATTGCTTAAGTAACAGGGCAGACAGCACACTCCGACATCTCACAAAGTAACTTTCTAGTTTTTTTTTTATGTTATCCCCACCCTCTACCCTTCAACATATTTCCTACACTTTTCCTCAAATTATTTCAGAACTCATGTTCTCCTTGCTGCCTT
>NW_006288889.1:654880-690136 GCF_000327345.1 Myotis davidii | reverse complement strand
ACTACCTGCTTCCACTGCACTTACCAACATGGTAGACTGTGCTGGTGGCCCCAGCTCTTCACTTCCCCCATCATGTGGGGGGTTCTGTGCCACACATTGGCCCTGGGATTAGCCATATCAGGCAGCGGGGAGCACAAGGGAGACAATGGGCCCCCAGCTGACCTAAGGACCGGAGAAACAATAAATGGCTGCTGTTCTAAGCTGCTGATCTCTCCCGTGGTTTGTTATATAGCAATGGCTGACTAAATCTGTGTCAATCATCTTTGTTTCCAAGAAAGAGTATAATTGCTAAAAATTTGTTAGATGAATCAATAAAGTGAAATAGTGTATATTTACTAAAACCCACTCCTCTTTCCTACACTTTTAGCAATTTTTACTGTATGATTTCAGCACTTATTAAAAATTTAGAAATGATAGACATATTACTGCAAAGTATAAACTAAAATATAAAACATGTTATAGTAAAAATAAGGCTTAAAAAGTATGGAATATCCTGATTGCTAATTCTTATCAGGCCTAAGGATATAATAAAATGTGTAACCTGTGCTTATTAGAATGCTTGATTTGATGACTATGATGACACTACACATAATACAACTATAAAATTCAGATAATATTACCACTTGTGAAATGGCAATACAGTGTAAACTGAGACATGAATTGACTTTAATTTGCATGAATGTGAGCTCCAGAGCCAGTCCATTGTCAACTCTAATACCAGTTCATTTTATGGAAATTAGAAGGGGAAATATTGAGGTGCTTCCTAGTATTTCTCTTTACAAATTAACTTGTAATGATTCTTAAGCAGTTGCCCTCAACATAATCTCTCTTCTACATCAGTTATTCAAACATTAGCCTCTCTAATTTTAATGAAATTACAAAAGCATTTTGAGCCCTTGTTGCCACATGCCATAAGATTGCTAATGACACGTTTTAGGTTATCCAACCAGCCAAGCATTCTATCATCTGCAAATTTGGCTATGTTATTAATGAAGCTTCATAAACTCAAGGGCATTGTCATACATTTAATTTCTCAAATATTATAATAATAGAAACAACATACAAGAAAAATATCTTTATGAATACATATAAAATTAGTTTTTTTGCTGGACATGCAGTAATTCATACATATATTAATTCAACAAATATTTTTAGGGCCAAATGAAATCAAAGGTAGAAGATGAAAAAGAGAAATCTGTAATAATAAAAGCATAATATGCTAATTGGACCAGACGTTCTTTCGGATGTCCTTTCAGGACAAAACTGGGGCTGCAGCCACCAGGGCTGCTAGGGAGGGATCCAGGCAGCCATGGCTGTGAAGGCCTACTCTTAAAGGAATTTTGTGCATCGGGCCTCTAGTATTTAAATAATTACAATTCCATGAGTACTGTCATTGGCTTATGTATAAAATCTTGGGAGAAATAGAGGAATGGGAGGCCTCTTTTCCTGGGGAAGTCTGCAAAACAGAGATGGTTTTAAAAGTGGGCATTGAAGAGTAAGTGTGACCTCAGAGGTGGACACCCTTAGACAGTAGGTGGTCTGATGAAAGTCAAAGACACTGGGAAGTACTTACTGCTTCTGAGAAGAGCCTCTTTAATGTGAGGAACATAATGTCACCTGCTGGTGGCTCACACTGAGCCATGACAAACAATCCATTCTGATCAGCGAAAGCAGTGGTTCTCACAAATTGAACATAATTAATGCATAGTGATTAATCACAAAAACAATATGTAATTCTACCTGTGTTTTCCGATGGTCTTTGGCGACCCTTGTGAAAGGCTCGTTTGACCCCCAAAGGGGTCGCGACCCACAGGTTGAGAACCGCTGAGCTAGAGGCTGCTGTGGAAGATAGAGGTGTTCTTCCATCCACATTTTTCTAAATATATCTACTTCTAAGCAGTAACAAAGAAAAGCTGAAGAATGAGTGTTGGGGGAGACCGACATGTTGTTCATTTCTTGCCATTTTTACTAACAGACCCATCTCTTGGAAAGTGACAGAGCATTTCAGGTAGGAACATACATCCCGTAAATCTTTCAGTGTTTCATGCGTTTCTTCCTCTTGCTCATTTTATAAGATTTCAACTCCCTCTTATATTGCTTTATGTCATTACACCTCAGTTTCTTCATAAAAAATATGCAAACACTATATAGTAAATGCTGTCCATTTACTAAGCATGGACTTAAAAAAAATCAAATAGGGAAGTATCTATTTAAAAATAGAATCAGTGCAAAAGTAATCTAGGGCTGGTATTCATAGCATTAAGGAAATCCTCTGAATTTGTAAAAACTGTGTCAATATTAAAAATCACTCATGCTGACGAATCTCAGAGGGACGGTGGAGATGGGGAATGGGGAGAAATTAACCAAAGAACTTACATGCATAGATGCTTAACCCAAGGACACAGACAGTAGTGCTATGAAGTGCAGGGAAGGGGACCGGTACAGGGTGGAGGGGGTCAGTGGGGGGGAAAGGGGAGAAAGTCACTCATGCTGGTGAGTGGCACATGTCCTTGATAACCCACAAGTCCTTCCTGTGCGGTATGAAGTGCCAGGCTCTGCGAGCAGCAGGAGGCAGGTGGGAAGTCCAGTGAACAAAGGGAACTGCAGTTTTAATAAGAAACGTGTGTCCAGTGGACAGACCCATTCTAAAGTAGATTTTATACAGTTCTACCCAAGAACAAGGCAAGCTTTCCCTTTTTATATACATTTAAAAAACAACTTTTATGTGGCCCTAATTATTTATTCTAAGGAAAAGGTATCAGGAACAGTTAAGTTTTTGAAACAGTTTAATGAATGATATTTAAAACTTGAACATCCTCATTTTATTAAAATTAAAACAGGTTAGGGCAGTGGAGGTTAAGACTGCCTTTGTCAGCCTGTGGCAGGAGGAGCATGTGATGGGAATGATGGTGAATGCATTCCACAAGAACACCTGGGGGACTTCTGTAGAATTACACCACAAACAGTCAAACTTTGGAAGGTTGCATGATGCCCCCAGTAATCCCCAACGGGGTGAGTGAGTCCCAGTTCCCAGAACCTGTGAATATATACTTTATATGGAACATGACTTCACCCATGTGACTAATTAAGAACCTTGAAATGAGGGGATTACCGACATTATCTGCCTGTGGCTGATATAATCACAAGGGTAGAGGAAATCAGGAAGATGGGGCGTCAGTAGAAGGGGATGGAGGATGAAAGCAGGGGTTTGGAGTGACGCAGGGAAGGGGTCAGGAATGCTGAGAGCCGGGAAGGTGAGGAGATGGAACCTGGAGGAGTAATACAGCCCCGCTGACAAACTGGCTGGAGACTTCTGACCTCCAGAGCCTTGAGAATGCATTTGTCACGTGGTAAGTCACTAGGCTTGTGCGAACTTGCTGCAGCAATAGGAAACTAATGCTCTAACATCAATCTTTCTACGATATTTTATTGTTGAATATTTCAGAAATAAAGTGCTAGATGAAAATAATTCTCATTCTCAGGGGAGTTTTCCTGGACTTGGGAAGAGATGGGTAACTCAAATAACAAAATTGAAATACTCATAAATAAGAATGGTAAAAGCTACTTCTACCAAGCACATTCTTATGTCCTAGATACTTTGTTAATCTTTTAAATTGCATTAACATATATAGCTGAATTCTCACCCAACCCTATGAGTTAAGTGTTAATATCTACTTGCTATAGATAAGAATTCAGGTCCAAATAGGAAACTGAGTTAGTCAACAGGAATATTTTCTAATGCTACTGCTGTATGTGCATTATCAGGGGAAGAGGGTCAGAAAAAAATAATTTATTTTATAGAATGAAATATAAAATACTTCAAATTTGTCAATATTTCCTACTTTAGAAAAATGGTGGAAGGGCAGTCTTCATTGATTTTGGCAAATTTTCAATGGTGGCTCTAAATATCATACTACAAAGTTCATCTGTAATGTAGCAGTGATAACGGAAACCAATCCATTAGGTAATTCTGATTTTTCTATCATTACAGGTCTGTCAACAAGAGTTTTACGCCATACCTATATTTCTGTATACTTATTTTACTACTGTATTTAGGTGCCTCAAGAAATTGGTTACACATATGTCTGCATTATATTGCAATGGCCGCCAGTTTTTAAAATAGCATTTTAAAATCTTTTCATAACATTTTCCCTCAAGTAGCAATGTGATCTCAACTTCAGTATATTCAGAATGTCCCAGTATTGACATAAAAAAGCAGTTATTCAGCACCTCCATGGATACATGTAATTATTCCTTGGAGTTCAGAAGATATGAGGTAGAGCTGATTTTAATGAACTACCAAGGGTACTTCACAAAAACTGCTGTAATGGTTTACGACATATATTTTTGCATTTTGAAAAATATTTTCGTGGCTAACCAATAATTGCCAAGACTCAACACTTTAACTTGATGATTACATGTATCCAAAATGCATGTTTTTGTACATCAAATCTATATTTCAATTCCAGTTTATTATTTGTCAAAAAGAAATGGAACTTTTGAGCTGACTGGATACCTTTTGCAGCTCCTCAGAGCATTCCCTCCCAGGACGAAGGCGGGAGACAGACGGTCGATTGTCTGTCCCTCAGATGGACTTTTCTCCGTGCTCCACGCAGACCCCACCCCCTTATGCACAGCTCTTCAGACAGTCTCACCACCTTGAGAGGAACGCAGGTTTTTAAACATCATGATTTTAGCCTTGGTTCATCTGACTGGGCGTTTGCATTTCATAAATTTTAATCCGGAACACTTGTAAGCTATTTTCCATAGGATACGTTTCTTAGACATTACCTTCATCGTTATTGTTAATTCTTCCCGATTTGTTACCTTACTGTTACCCCATGGTGAAAGAATGTATTAACCTATTTGGGTTTCTCTTCCTATCTCCCTGTCTACCTATTTTTTTCTCTGTCCTTTTTTTTTTTCACTTTTTCCTTTGTGACTTTCTTCTTTTCCTAGTTTTCTGTCCTTTTTTTTCCATTTGGTAAGAATTCCCCTGCCCCCTCCCCCACCACCACCGCCAGTTATCTCCCTCTGCAGGTGGTGATCCAAGGGGCAATTGGGGGCCTCTGCTGGTACATGCCTAGGACCTGTGGGCTGGGGGCAGCTCCTGCGTTGAGCATCTACCCCCCTGGTGGTCAGTGCATGACAGAGCAACCAGTCATTTCATGGGTTGTTCTGCTGTTCGGTAGATTTGCATATTAGGCTTTTATTATATAGGATTTGTTCAAATACCACATCTTCTACATATGTACTCCCACCTAAATTCCAGTAATCATGGTAGATATTTTATAAATTATGTCATTTTTTTCTTCTTAAGTCAAACAAGCCTGCCTGCGTCCTCTATAATTTCCACAAAGACATCTCTATCAGTATCAAATTTATCACTCCTAGAATATGTCCTCCTCTTATTGAATCAGATTAAAGTTTCATTAAATTAAATTGTTTAGCTACTATGGTAAGATGATGGGGAGCACACGCTCACCAAAGTGCACTGGAGCCTAATGGGACACACACCATCTTGCAACCTGAAAGAGACACATGTGAAGATGACCTCTGAGCCATACGAGTGGAGGAGCTGAAGAAACATGAGTCCTGGGAGCTGAGGACACAGCAGAGCCATTCATGAGACACAGATACAAAAACCAGTTCTCTTAGTTCTGTGGGAAAAATATCCCCCTGGTTTTCAAGCCAGGAGAGTTGGGTTTAGTATCTCATGTATAAGCCTAGATAAAATCTATTCTTTATTTAATGGCCCTTATTCTTGAGAGCTCTTTATGTGTCTTCAGCATTGTTTCCTTGGACACACAGGATGGCTACTGTGTCATCTCAAACCTTTACATTAGCAAGTCTTAATTTTTTTCCTCAGGTTCAAACAACCAATGGAAGTTGATTTTACTTCTAATTCTTAAAAAAATTGAAAATATATCGACTTATTTCAGAGGTACAGATGACACTCTTAGTCATAGGTGTCAATATGTAGTTCTCTTATTTGAGAATAAGTTAGAAAATGGTTATTGTAAATTGTCAACTACAGTAATTTCCTCATATGTATTTCTTCTTTGGGTTGTGAACTATTAAACAAGAAATGAGATGCTTAGTAGTTATGAGGAAACTTTGATCTGAGATTCTCTACACAGTGAGAAATTCTCATATCCCAGACACATATCTCTAAAATTGCAATGTCTTTGCACTATTGATGATTGTATAAGAAGAATTACTAAGCAGCCAAAAGTACATCTCTAGTACTGCCACGTTAATTATGTTATGTTCCAGTAGAGGTAAAAAAACAAACAAACTACAAATTAAATGATTATATGCTATTGCTCTTAAGACCACACCCAGTTTAAGAGATATCAAACTTTATTTTTTTTCAAGTAAGTTTCTTAAATAATGAAATAAATGTTAGCTCCCACTATGTGTAAAGAAGTCTCCTAGATGACACAAAGGATAGATGAAGAGAAAAATATCTTTAAATTCAATGGTATTAACAGTTTAAAAGATTGAAGAAGAAGAATAAATTAGGAAAATCCTTAAAATTAATACATATAGCATATCTAAGTAGCACTATTTCTAATGCAAACATTTGTTAAAACTTGCATTTTGTTATAAAATACAAAAAGATGCATTGCTGATGACTTCCAGCAATGAACTGATGTAATAAGTCTTCGTCTTCTTGTCCTGAATGGGCCTCTGATGCTGTCAATCATTCTGGGATGCTCTGTGCTAATTCTATCTTAACATGTAAAAAAAGGCATTTTAGCACTGGTGTGTGTGTGTGTGTGTGTGTGTGTGTGTGTGTGTGTGTGTATGAAAATATTTTTACTTGATGACTTTTCTTTGCTCAAGGGCAGAAGAATCTAATACAAACTACCACAATATATGCATACTAAAACTATAATTACTTTATTTATTTATTGAATTTATAGTGGTGACATTGGTTAACAAAACTTTATAGATTTTAGGTATACAATTCTGCAACACATCATCTGCATATCATATTGTGTATTTCCCACCCCATGTCAAGTCTCCTTCCATCACCACTTACCCCCCTTTATCTTCTCCTGTCACTCCCCACCCCCTTCCCTCTGGCAGTCACTATACTCTTGTCTGTGTCCATGAGTCTTTCAATATATTTTTTATTTGCTTATCCCTTCACCCTTCTTGCCCAGTTCCCAGCTCCCACCCCTCTGACAGCTGTCAGTCTGTTCTCTGTATTACGTATATTTAGAATCTAATGAATAAAATAAACAATGTGGAGACAGACTCGTAGATAAAACCATAATCTAAAACATAGAACATGTAATATTTTTTTTCAATCTTTAATTTATTGATTGATTCAGATATTGCATATGTGACCTCAAGAACATGTAATATTTTAATAGCTATGTATGAAAGACTTAATGCAGAGCATTATTTTTGCATATTAAGCAAAGACCTGCGAAGTAAACAGCTAGTTGCCACTATCCGCTTTCTCCCCATCTTCTTCGGCAACAGGACCCCATATCTGAATGGGCACACTGCCAGAGGAAGTTCACGCTTCTCAGTATCTCTTTCTCAGGAGTTCCAGAAACATGACGGAGCCCCACACTAAATTTGATCCACATTCAAAACTGATGATGTAATACACACACACACACACACACACTCACCTCATGAGGCAGAGGAAGGTAACCTCTGATCAGATCCGAAAGTGTGTTACGTGCGGGGCAGTGAGAGGAGCCCGGCCTCGGATTTTCATGGTGGCCAGGCAGGGGGCCAGCGTGCAGGTCCCCGAGTGGCAGAGCCTCCTGTGGCGTGGAATTCCCACCAGAGGCAAAGGAGGGAACTCATGTCTTTCCTTGAGAGTTTACCCAAAAGGGGAAGAGAGAGGGGGCTTAAAACTGTGCAAAGTAAACATAAGAGAATTGAGTCAGACTGTAGGAAAGTAGTTGTGTAACTCCATTCTGATCAATTGGAAGAAGGCCAATAATGTTTTCAACTTCTAGGAAATATCCTTAAGAGCATAAATGTTTATAAAAGTCATGGGGGAGCGGTCTTAGTTATATAGGTCCATTTATCTACTAGCTGTGACAGTGAGTTTTGATTAGTCTTTGTATTATTATTTCCATTAAGACAGAAGGAGAGGACAATAATTCATCCCTAGGACTACAAACTTGCTCAGAGAAACAACAGGATCATGCTGACAATACTTTTCTGAGAAGCAGGAGAATACAGAACGAAGTTGTTCTCGTTAATATCAGGCTAAGTGTTGAGCACTGCATCTTAATATTACTACAGTTCATAGCATGGCCCTGAGCCACAGGTGGAATTGTACCTATCCATGCAGCCTGCATCTGGAAGGCCTCACATGAGTAATTAGAACCAGACGTTTCCTCCAGTACCAGCTCATCAGGGATGATTAAAGAAAGAGAGAATCCACATCCTATAAAAGGAACTGGATATCAAGTCACAATTAATTCAAGGATAAGACATCTAGGCAGGAGCTTGTCCCTTGTACTAAAAGATGTGGAATGGGGACAAAAAAATAGAAATCAACCAAAAATATTTCCTCAAACAATTTCAGACCAGGGATCAAGGTTAATAGTTATGAAAGCTAGACACATGAGAAGAGGGAAATAATTATGGAGCGATAGCATTCCTGGATATGAAAATATATACAGGAAGGGATGAGACTGAAACCAACAATGCAGCAATAGAGTGGGAAGACAGCAGTATGAACTCACATGTGAAACTGTGAGCAAGTTTAGCTCAGTGATTACATTATTTCTTATTCTCTGGATTCCATTATACATAACTGAGTCTCTTTACCCAATACCTTTTTTCCTCTTGGCTTATCCTTGATTACACATTTTCTGGACTAGTCTATCAATTTATGTAATTAGCCACTGAGCACCTAATTTATCTACTAGATCTGCAAATGCCTTGGAATCAGAGGTTATTTTACTTTTAATTCGCATTCCATAAACAACTAAAATTTGTGCATAAAGTCATCCAAATATTTGTGGGAGTTACATTAATTGCAAGTATTTAACTGGGTCAAATGGTGCAGAAGTTGACAGCAATGAAAACTTGGAAAAGCCATTTAACACTGTCCGTGGTGCTGAAGATGCCTTTAAGCAAGACACAGTTTCTGACTTCTGTGAGATTACACAGAGAATTAAATAAATAGGACATTATGATATAATTAGTAGTGAGATGGAAATATCATCAGATGACAGAGGGAACAAGAATTTTACCTAACCACTGAATTTGGTACTATAGAGATCACTGTGTTAGTTTATCATTGTTGCTGTAACAAATGATTACGAACTCTGGCTTGCAACAATGCAAGCTTATTATAATTGTACTAGAGGCCTGGTGCATGAAATTTGTGCACAGTGTGGGGGGTGTCCCTCGGCCCGGCCTGCACCCTCTCCAATCTGGGACCCCTCAGGGGATGTCTGACTGTCGGTTTAGGCCCAATCCCACAGGGCCTAGACTGGCAGCCTGACATCCCTCTCACAATCTGGGAAACCTGGCTCCTAACCACTTACCTGCCTGCCTGCCTGATTGCCCCTAACTGCTTCCGCCTGCCAGTCTGATCACCTCCTAACCACTCCCCTGTCACCCTGATTAATGCCTAGTTGCTCCCTTGCAAGGCTAATCACCCCAACTGCCCTCCCCTGTTGGTCTGATTGCCCCAACTGTCTTCCCATGCTTTGACCCGCCTCCTCCATCGGGACCCACCTACTCCACACTGCACAGAGCAGTGGGACCCCCAGGCCTCAATGCACTTAGTGGGTGCCAGGCCCCACCTCTGTTGTGCACATGGCCATCTTGTGACAGCCATCTTGTGACAACATGAGGACGTGATGCCACCTTGGCTATTATTAGTATAGATAGGTCAGAAACTGGACACCTGTCTCACTAGGTCAAAGTCAAAGTACTGGCAGAGCTACATGTCTTCCTTGAGGCTCTAGAGAAGAATCTGTTCCTTTGCCTTTGCTAGTTTCTAGAAGCCACCTGCATCCCTTGGTTAGTGGTCTCCTCGCTCCATGTTCAAAGCCAGAAACATCACATCTGTCTGAATCTTCTCTCATTATTACAGCTCTATTTCTGAGCACAACTGTGGAAAGTTTTCCATTTTTATAGACTAATGAGATTAGGTTGAGTTTACTGCGATAATCTAAGACAATATAACCATCTCAAGGTCCATAATTGTAATCCCCTCTAAAAAGACTCCTTTTGCCACATATTGTGGCATATTGACAGGTTCTGAGATTTAGGGCATGGAAATATCTGGGGGAGTCATTATTCTACTTACTGGAGCCAGTGAAATTTAATAAAAAATCAGTTTTAGTTTAGTAAATAAAAATTGAAATATGAGTGTGTAATGAGAAACAAAAGCACCAAATGTAAAATAATATTATGTAAATGAATCATACATCGAATAATAATTTCAGGTACTTCAGTATCAAGGGAAGTATTTTGTTTTCATTTTTCTAATGACTACACTCATATACCAGAAGGCAACAAGCCACCATATTCCCAACCCCTGAATATATGTGTCCCATTTTACTCCACTGTTAGGTCACTAACATAAATCCCCTGGATGTTGTTGTGCCATTTTACTTATATACCTCAGGATGAGTAAAGTCTATATTTTTGTATTGTTTCGTTCAGTTTTAGCAATGCATAGTGTCCCTTGATGACTTGACTACTCATATTTCAGATATGGTTACTTCGTTTTTTCTTGGTAGTAAGAGTAGATATGTAATCCCAGGGAGTCATACCAAAAATAAATATATTTTTAGTGAAAAGTATAATAGTAACAACTTTATAAACACTATTTATTTTTTAAGATTTACGAAATGGTAAAGAGATTTATTTATTTGTTTTAAAGTGGGTTGTTGTGAGAACTCTAATCAAAGTATACCAGATATTCAAGGCCAACTGGAGTGTGTGGGCCCAGTCCAGGGGATGCCGGATGTTCAAAGACACTCTAAGCAAGGTCACAGTAATTGTACTGTATGCACTGCACAGGCATACCTTACTACAACCCAAATATTGATGTCACCATTTGACAAGAAGCCTCTTTTGTCTAAGTTAGTATAAAGATGTGTTACTAACCAGCAAGTGCACGGCTGCTTGGTGTGGCTCCTGTGTTTGGTACTGGATTACTAGTAGTAAGGGCTGCTTTGTGCAGCTACTTTGAAACTGTTTTGACTGATGGCTCCTTGTTAGCAATGGCTACCTGGTCTGTAATAGTGACTCTCTTATATGCCTATGACTGCTCATATCTTCTTCATCTAATACCCGGTGTCCATATATATATATGTTCAACACTACAGGCAGATCATTTCAGTATGCATACAAAGTGAAGAATTTAGCTGAGGGAAGTTATATTTTTCTGTCTTTCTTTGGATAAGTCATAAATGCCATCATTCCATTCTGTTAAGTCACCAGGCTTTGTAATCTATTCCTGTGTAACCATCCCAAACTTCCTGGTTTTAGACAACAAAGAATATTTTCTGTTCCATGTTAAATGGATGGGGTCACTTTTGGGCAGCATTCAGCTGAGCGGTTTGCTGGAAATGGGACATTCATAATAGCCTCACTTCTCTGTCCATGACCTCAGCTGGGGTAGCTGATTGGCTGCAGGCTGACTAGACATTTCTTTCTCTGCATAGTTTTTAATTATTCAGAAGTCTAACCCAAGCTTACTTGCCTGGCAAGTGGCTAACAAGAGACTAATGTGGAAACAGGCAGGGGGTCTCTTAGGCATATCCTGGAGATGTTTAAATCAAGTCCAAAGTTGAGCCAGATTTTGTGTTCCAGAGGAGGAACAGACATGGCCTCTGTGCAGAGCAGCGGCATGGCATTTGTGCAGTGGAAACAGAAGGACAGTTGGTTTCCAGCTTCAAAACAACGTAGGTCACCAGCCCTTTCTCTCAGCTTCTATGCCCCACAGCACAGTGCTTCCCATGAGTCTGTAATTAAACAGGTGAGAGGTCACTTAGGTACAAGGGCTCCTGTCCAGTAGCCATGATAGGGACTGAGTTAGCACTCAGCCTTCACCACTGAAGAAACCATAGAGACTTGTGGTGTCAGAAGATGAGACAACTGTAGTGGAGGCTAGGTTCCCACTGAACTAATATCAGGAGATGTGGGCTCACGCTAATTTGAGGAGATGCACAAACTGGGTCTAATACAGAGTTGAATATAAAGCACAAAGCTGATCATATCAGTCATATTTGAGCTGTAATAGCCTTATCTGATCTCATGTATTATCAAGTAAATCCTGGTTGGATCTCATAATACGTTTTTAAGGAATAGCTGCAGCTGGACCATGATGCCCTAATAATTTCTACATCTGTACGTTTATTAATGATGGCCCTTCCCTGAGAAACCTTACCCACCCTCTCCTTGGGATAAAACCGTACTCAGGTTTCAGGCCAATTCAATCTTCTGAAAAAAATCACTCCTCCTCCCTCCACGTAGTTAGTCCCTCATGGTGTGCATGCCAGGCATTTCTCTGAACCATCAACGTTTACCTATTTGTCTTTCCTTCAAAGGTTGATCATCTATGTTCTTGCTCATTGTTAAACCTCATACCTAGTCCCAGTGTGCTGGTTTCCATAATGAATTATGTTAATTCAGGGCAGAAACAGGAAAATGGATGAAGCAATATATTGCTGGCTTTGGCACTGATTCCATTGAATTTGTAAAAAAAAAGGGGGTGGTAATGGAGTTCAAACACAAAACATATATATGAAAAATAATATGTATTTTTCTTTTAACCTTTTTCTTAATAACATAGTTAAGGTTTTGAAAGCCATCTAATAGAGAAACTTAAATTTTCAGATGAGGACTGCAAAGATTCAAAGCTTAATTGAGTTAATGGTTTTATTTTTTTTCAAAATAAATTTTTAAATATTCATTGTTGAAAGTATTACAGATGTCTCTCCATTGACCACCTGCATTAGACCTTCAGCTCAAACGATATAAAACTTTTAAGCGGGGGTGGGTGGAAGTGGGTAAAAGGGGAAAAATAGGTATACCTGCAATGATGTCAACATTAAATTTTTTTCATATAAAATAGAAGGTATGGACTTGAGTTGGGCCTCATGACTTTCTCACACACTGTCTCAGGTAAAGTGGCATTTAAATCTCTGCAAATTTTCTGCAAGACTGTAAGGAAGGTAAGCACACCCAATCATAACCACGAGGCTGACTTGAGTTTTCAAATATGTTTTCATTTTACAAATGAAGAGTCACATTCTGATTAAAAATCCAAGAGGCATTTTCCCAAGATACAAACTAAAGTAATTAAAAGACATGATGCAGGAAGAACATCAGAAGGTTCAGAGATAACTTACAATTTCTTCTTAAAATACTGTTAAAAATGTTAGGCAATGGACATATGCATGCAAAAATGCTAGAATCATGAAAGTAGTAGAATTCAGACAATTACCTGATAAAAACAAAACTAAAACAAAAACACAAAGGGAAATTCTTTAGATTTTGGCATTAGAAACTGCCAAGACATAGTTGAAATAAGTCGATATCTTCCATCTTGAAAATACTATGTTACTTTAATGAGTGCAAAGAAGTGAGTAAACAGACTACACATAACAAAATTAATACGTATATTTGAAAATATTCTCTGGCATTAATAATGGAAAAATATGGGTATAGTCTCAAAGATAAAGTTTGACTCATAGAAAAAGGAGATACACAAACAATAGCACAAATTAAAGTGTGTTACCATGGAAATGTTGTGCATTTTGATAAGATATAGTGGAATAAAACCTCCACGTTTGAAAAGTTTGATGATCATAGCAGTAGGTAATTTAGTCCCACATACATGAGAGTCACTATAGTTCTCTGAAGGAAGGATTTGTTTGCTTGCTTTGGTTATTTATAATTCTGATAATACTCTTCCTCAAAGATCTTACTGGCAAAATACAGTTATTATTATTATTATTTCTGCTATACTTAAAATAATAACTATGTAAATGCTCATTCTAATATATCAGTTTCTACATAGGTTTCAAGTATCAATGGTGAGCTTCCCAACATAACTGAGATTTTTAAATTCATCAAAAATATCCATTTGAGGATAATACAAAAAATGAGGATGCAAGAAAGCCTTTAGGTATGATCATATACTAGGTAACATAAAAATTTCGGGGGGGCGATAAGAGGTATGCACAGACTTGGACGTAAATTAAAAATGATATTTTGATATATACAAAAATATTTTTTATATCCATTACAACATATTTCCATTTTTTTTGTCTCTTGGCTCAGAAAACACCCCACCCCAATCCAAACAATCAAACAAAAGAAACAAGATTAGATTAATAAACAAAGAATAAGCCCTGGACTTTTTACTTTCAAAATGAATCTCTGAATCTTAGCTGTCTAGAGAAAATAAACAAAAACTTTGGTGAAAATCATCCGAAATTTTTCTACCTTAATAATGGAATAGGTTGTCTTGGTTGAAAGAGAAAATGCCAGAGAGATAAAGGGTGTGGAGTCTCAAAGAAGAAACCTATACCGTCCCCGCTTCCTGAAGTTGAGACCCGGATACTGGGCTACAGAACCCCAATGCAGAAGCTGGATTTTGGTCCCCGTTTTCCATTTGCTGCTCTGCTACGGTGGTAAGCCTAGTGTAGACATTTTCATCTTCCTTGTGGTGCTGGGCTAAATTATATATGGCAGAGGGGGCCAAAGCCTGAGAGCTTCAGAAACCCCATGCACTCAAGACTGTGTGGAGAGAGCCACTTAATTATGGTGCTCCGGGGAGGGTGGGGAGGTGGGTGAGGGGAGAGCTGGTGACTGGGAGAGTCTTACGGTGGCAGAATGAATCCTGTGATATTGGACCAAGTGCAGACGGGGCTGTTTCAGAGAACACCATCTTCAAGTGTCCGATCATCTCAACAGAGAGGGGCTGACCATCGTTGTCTTCTAGAAAGTAAGCTCTAGTTAGGTAAAGGTGCTGCTGTGCCTGTAAGACCAAGCATATCATCCACACTCCATTAATATTTGTTGATGAATAATGAATAATATATTAACATGGGATATGGGTTCTGCAGATACTATATTTGAATGCAGAGTTTTACTACTTACGAGCTGTATGTTCTCAGTTTAGTCTTAAGTAAAATGCAAATAGTGCCATCTTCGATGATAGCTTTATGAGTATAAACAGTTTCTTACATTATTGGGCAAATGTAAATTCTCAAAAATAAAAGGTTTTATATACTGTTGTAAATTTAAGATAAGTTTTTGAAAAAGCAACCTTGAAAGCTAAATGGATCTAATTACTTGACCAATGAATTTCTGGTTTGAAAATTCATCCACATTTGAGCATTTAAAATATTTTCTAATGTTTCATTAAATGAATTATATTCATCAAAAGTCAGAAACAGATAACTCAGTGGAGAGCTTGAGTAGAGAATGTGAATATATCCACATTTAGAAACAATGATCAAATATTTAGTTTGGTACCTGATACAGTCATCCCCAATCCATTGGCTTTCCTAACCAAGGATATACTAACAGTAAGTCACTACACCCACTTAAACTGATCCCACTTACTGACAGAAACACACACGAGCCCATGGTGGCTCACCTTTGATGGTGGACCTGTGGGATCTGGCCTGTCTGTATTGTGCTCATTCTCCTGAAGTGAAATACAAACATGAGGCCTGAAGCAAAATTTCTTGATTAACAGTACACAGTTCTTTAAAGTGATCACAGGAACTTTGATCTGAACATTGCTTGGAGCACCTAAAGAGGGATCTGTTGCTATGAAACTGTCAGAAAAAAACCTCATAAATGTAATGTTTGATAGATAACTTTTGTATTATTATTTAATATTGGATTCCCTGTTACTGATGGCAGTAAATACCCCTACTTTTCCTTGGTGAACTGTTGTTTCATTCCAAAGCTCAGAACCACATGTGAAGACATTTCAGTAAAGGATTTGCAAGCAAAGCCCACAGATCACCTGGATCTGACCCAGTCAGTGGTTGCCTTGGGCTATCTTCTGAGAGCTCTCAGTACACCGTGTCTCCTGGGGTTGTCATTATCTAACATCTGTGAATATTTCAAAAGTTCAACTGAAGATAATCGATTGCAAATATGGTGAAACCAGAGATCACATCAGCAGCTGGGAAGAGGATACATCCTCATTAAAATTATAATCAATTTATTTTCATTTTTTGTAACTTTTTTCTATACTGTAACATTTTTATCAAATACTTCAAAATTCTAAAATGACATCTTTGATCTTAGGATATTTTTTTTTACAGGATTTTTTTTTTTTTATTTTGGAAGAACTGACTTACCTTAATTTGACACTGCCATACCTCACCAAATGCTCTGAGGGATTGTGCTGCCATAACTGTTGTCAAAGAGCATATTGATCTCACCTGGCCATTCTCACCTTTGGAGACCAAATGGACTATTTTAGAAAAGCACCAATTATAGTTTGCAGTCCACCTTAGAGGAGGAGTGATTCTTTGAAGTGCAGAATAATATTCACCATTTAAAAAAATTAAGTGCCTACATATCCACATTCTTATTTAGTGGACCTACTCAACTATATAACAGAAACAGTTAGATGGTACCCTGATGAGCATGTCTTTGTGTGATTGTTGACTAGATCCCTGTGAGTTTATAGCATTACAAATAAAAATAGAAAAAAAATATTTCCTACAAGTAGCTTCTATTTCCTTTGAGAACTAGTTCATTGGTTAATATGGCTACTTCTGCTTTTTGAAGGACTCTTTATACACAGAAGAAAGACTTTATGAGGCAATTATAGATTATAATGATATTAGAATAAATAAAATTTCTAAATAAATGGAGAGATATGCCAGGTAAAGGAAGATTTAATATTGTTAAGATGTCAATTTTTCCCACCATGATTTATAAATTCAACAGAATCTCAATCAAAATCTCAACATGCTATTTTGTGGAAATCAAACACTGATTTTAGCATTTGTACAGAAAGACAAAAGACCCAGAATTATAATATAATGTTGACAGAAATAGGAAGACCGACGGATAACATCCTCATGCTATGGGAATGCTGCACGGTTTGCACTAGGAAACTCAGTTGTGGTGAGCAGTAGTGGCTCTGGGAGCGTGGCCATGATTCTATTTCATGGGCTTAGGGCATTTGCTCACCCAAACTGCCAGATCTATCTATATATCTATATCTATATATCTATATCTATATACCTGTATCTATATCTAGACCTATCATCTAAATCTATATCATGTATCTTCTACATATATCATATCTTCAGTTATGTGCTATATAACAAGGTTTCAGTCAGTGATGAACGACATGTATAATGATTATCCCATAAGGGTATAATGGAGCTGAAAAACTCCTATCACCTAGTGACATTAGAGCCCTTGTAACATTATACCACAACACGTTATCTGCAGTGATATTGGTGTAAACAACCCTACTGAGCTGCCAGTCATATAAAAGTATAGCACATGCAATTATGTACAGAACATAATACTTGATAGTGATCATAAATGACTATACTACTGGCTTATGTATTTACTATATTATACTTTGTATAATTATTTTTGAGTGTACTCTTTGTATTTTTTGAAAATATATTTGCTTCAAGAGAGTGTACCCTGTTATGCTGGCAGGAGCCTCAGACATCTCATGTTTATCATGCCTGTTGATTGCATCATCTTCTTTTGTGCTTGATTTTATCTCTTGTTGTGTTGTTTATCACAGTCCCTAAGTGTACAAAATCCAATGAGAAAACTACTGAAAAAACAGAAACTGAATGGGAAGTATTAGGACAAGAGGAAACAGTATACCACCTATTATGGTAGTTGGTTTTATGTTGCTTTCTCTTGAATCTACTATTGTGGGCGAAAACTACTCTTCCTCATTGGTGATATTAGAATAAACCAGAAACTATTTTATTTGAAATATTCTTCCAAAACCCAAAGAAATTGGTATTCGAAATTATGAGCAGATTTGGTAAACAGTTGGAATCCATGCATTCACCGCCTGCAACAAAACACTTGCCTATGTGAATGAACTGGTGGTACCTGTGGGGCCATACTCGATGTGTGTCCATTAGCAGCAGTCACGGAGGTCTGACGCTGTAATTCCTGCCGGTGGCTCTCAAGAACATTATCTTCCTCCAGAAACGGAAAAGGAGACCCCGAAGAAGTGATAATGTTATTTACCTTCAGAGCTGAACTTCTCCCGAGGGGTCCTAGTGCACATTTTACATTTTAACACAATGGAGACCACGTGGTTTGTATTCCTCATGGATGTAGTTCAATGAAATGCCTAAGTGATTTCCTGTGTAATACAGGTTTGTAAAGTGTCCTTAAGCTTAATGGCCAAGAGCAGTTCTCTCTTTTTCTATGCTTCTAATTAGGAAGACATGGTCTCATCCAGCTGTGGGTTAAAAAAATAGACCCTGAATCAAAATTGAAACCTAGTTTACATAAAAGGGGCTTTTTTCTTTATTAAATTGTTATGAACTCCAAATATGAGTGTGACTATACAGTACACAGTACAGATCAACTTGACAGTATTATGTGAATAAAATTTAATGTCTTTCATTGATTTATAAAGTTTATAATTCTATTAATTCTATTCTCCAATTAATTTTAATATTTATTTAATATCCCAACCCCCAAATTATATTAGACCTAATAAAGTAATTCAAATTTTAGTTATTGTCTTATGATCATAAACATGAATAGGAAAAATTAAGAAACAGGCCCAAAAAAGAATATAAAATGGTACAATCATTTGAAAATGAAATGTGGCAATATTTATTATGATTCAAATGTGTACATTTTTGGGAATGTGCTCTAAATAAATGGGTGTCAGTATTCAAAATATCAGAATATGTGGATATATTTTAAATTATTTTGCTAGCAAAAATTAAAATACCTAGCAGTAAACTTAATCTTGGTCAAAGTGAGCACTACACTATTATCACCCAATAAATTATATTGGTATATGTGTTAACATGGGCATTGTAACAAGGTTAAAAGTTCCACAGTGAAGCAAAATTTTGGAAAAAGTACACAACTGAATGGAGAATATTTCATTTGGTTTCCACTTTACACTCTTAAGTACTTTTTTACAAATGCATTCTTTATTTCAGAGAGGAAGGGAGAAAAAGAAAGATATAGAAACATCAGTGATGACAGAGGATAATTGATCAGCTGCACGCCCCCCACTGGGGATTGAGCCTACGACCAAGGCATGTGCCCAACCACCCGGGAATCGAACCATGACCTCTGGGTTCATAGGTCAATGCTTAACCACTGAGCACACCAACTGCTCTTATGTACTTTTGCATTTGTTTTTTTCCCCCATCATGAGAATATATTTCTTTTTTAATGATAAAACAAAGCTTAAGTGAAAACACACATGAGATTAGATCGTCTTAAATTTATTTATGAGCAAGTTGAGAAACAAACCAATGAACAAACAAATAAATAATGGAATTTAAAAATAGCAACACCAACAGGAAAATCAGAATTTTAAACAATACGACTTGGTGTATTTTTACATTGTTAATATAGATAACATTCAGGAATGGAGGTGCTGCCATGTAAATGCTAAAAAAAAATTGTATTTTTTTTTCTTTTCAAAATATTTAGTGTCTACAATTTATCAGTGAATCAAGTAAATCATGGCTTCTTCAAGTGCAAGGATCGAAACCAATTACCATTAGTGGCCATCGGGTGCAGGCGATCCTTTCTGTCCTGTTGCCTGAATCTCAATGATCTCCCAAGTGTGCCCATGCAATTTAACAGGAAGATCAATAGACCACAGCAGTTAGCAGCAGCTCCCTTGAAGTGCTTCACAAAACATGCTACGTTTCTCTACCGAATAAATGTCAAAACATTCCAACAGCTACAATTCTTGGGAGAAATCGTTCTTCTGAAACATTATTGACATACTTTAACCCACATTTCCCACTGCTCGCAGGCTTCCTACTGGCCAGTCAATTCTGATTTGGCAAGAGTCACATCGACATGTGTCCCCTGCTGACTAGCTCAGGTGGCACGGAATTTGGTAGATAGGCCTCAGGTTCAAAGGTCAGTGGTCTAACACCGACCCAAGGTCAAGGTGATGGCAACCTCTCTCCAGAGACTTGGCTCCATCTTTAATATGCCCATGAAAGCAATCAATATCTTTACAGAGCTTTTGCCTTTCTAAGCATAAAAGACAGTCAGATCTCAATGCTTCTAGGTTACTTACTGCAAACTGAAAGCTTAAAATCACAGAGGAGGAGGGGAGCAGACTGCATTTTCACTTCATGGGGCCACTGTTTTCAAACCTTATGGTAATGTGACTTTTCAAGTATATGTGTATCTAGAGATTCTCAAATGTATATATATACATATGTAGAAATATGTGTATATAGGTGACATATATATGAGGAAAAGAGACAATTTATTTTCAGTGTGTTATCTTTGGTTGGTTCACATCAGAATGCACGTTGTGGCATTGCTTTAATTCTCATACAGTGTTCTCGATGTGCTTGAGAAGTTCTTAGAAGTTGTTGGAATTTCAACCTGGAATGAACGTTTCCTTTGATGTTTATTTTGTTTTTCTTCCTTTGCCTTTTTAAACAATTTCCCCCTCTAATGTTTCTATGAACTATTTCATTTTAAAAAGTGAAAATCTTTCGGATAGCACTGTGAGAAGCAACTCGACACCTGTACTGGCAGAATATCATTGTTAGCCTAAGCTTCATTTTGATGTTTGTAAAAGCCAGGGACCATTTTGTCAGAAGGATGCTCTCATTCATGCCAGATCCAGGAGTAAATGGCCCTCAGGACTGAATCAGCGCAATTGCCTACTTGATCATTCTGAAGACATAACTGCAGGTGGACAGCAATAAAAATAGTTACTAAAAAATAGAAAAAAGGTTAGTAATGATTATGCTAACAAACTATATTCTCTTAAAAATTTTGAAAACCTAACTTATTATTACATAACTAGATTAAAGGTAATTTCCAAATAGAGCTGGTTAGTTTTAATATTTCAGAAAGTTATACATAGCAGGTACAATGTATTAGGAGTTGCACTGGCTTCTCACACAACTCTGCTACACTTAATACAGATTCAGTCAACTTAATTAAATTAATGAGAAAGAAAAGGTCTCCATCAAAACAATTAAATGTTCCTATTAGCTTCTTCAGGGTACAAAGTTACTCAGTGGAGTGTGGAGTATGTATATTTATATAAACACACTTGTTAAAACATTCAGCAAATGGCAATAAGGTATTAGGACTCTAAGCCTTGATTTTTTTCAATAAATACCAGTAATAGTGGTCTCATTGATAAATTTTTCTTTGACTCTACTGAAAATTAGTCTCTTCTAAGCAAACAAGAGCCTTTTAATACTATCTAAATTAACAAACCTCAACAATATCAAACTAATACTTTCATAGTTACTTTTATTACCCTTTTTGCAAGACTTTTCTAAATACATGCATTTAACATAAAAAATGGAAAAACCACATAAAATTTTAAATGTAACTTTAGCAGCAACTAGATAGGAAAAATATTCAGCATCCCCCTTTCTCTAAACACAGGCATGTTAATAATGTTATAAATATTTTACACATACATTTTAGACTATATTAGAACACCAGAGGTAAATAGGCAAGATTATCACTGAGATAATATGCAATAACTAAATAGATCCACATGTCACCAATATGAAGTGATATTACACAGGTAATACCCAAGATAGAATTTACCATGCCCCTTAACATTCATACAAATGAGTCTCCTTGACTTAAATACTGAGTTTATGGCTTTAAATATTCTAATCTCAGTTTTAAAAATTTGTTAAATATATTAACTCTAATCAAAATAATAATTATCATCGTCAGTTTTATAAATTGTAGATGTCATTTTTTAATTTGAAAGAAAGTCAAATATAGTGCCTTTAGATGAGGATTCTTATAACTAATATAATATATATATATATTATTAATAATAATATAACTAATATATATGTTTATATTCTTAAGATTAATATAATGATATTAATATATATTTGCATTCTATAGTTTTAAGTATTTTGAGAAAAGGGTTATTTTCTGTTCCATTCTATATAAAATATACCTTAATTCTAGTTTGTCTCTTATGAATGCTTACCAACAACCTTGGCTAAACACAGGTCTCTAGGTGAACACTTGCTGCTGTTTTGAATATTTTTTACATTTCTTATACCAGCTAATTTTGATATTATTTTTGAAATAGATATTTTTTTTCTAATTCTAGATCAGGAGGCTCTAGAAAGTTAAGAAATCATTTAATACTTGGTTTGCAAACCCAGGTTTGTCTGAATTTAAGGTCAAGGTGATCCTTACCAAGAGTATGAGAAAATTCTCATCAAAGGAAATGTATGTCTTTTTAATTAGTTTTGGAGGTATCAAGCTGAAAGTAATAATTCATGCAACTAATGACACAATCAGTATCCAAAAATATTTGGTAAAATTAGAGGGAGAGGATGACGTTTGGTTTTTACTAACTCCACAGAGTTAATAACGGTTACCATTAATGTTTTATGAAAACAACAATCAACCAAAACCCTACCAATGCCATGTGGGAGGTAAAACTTAGCTGGAAGTTGGGCTATCAGGGAAACCTGTACTTAGATATGTAGTTGACGTTCAGATTTTAGAAATAACTCTGCTATTTCTGCTGTGTGGTCTGGATATTTCTCACAACTTACTTGAAATTCCTTTTCATCATCTTTAAAAAGGGGATAATAATGGTCACTTTCCCTTTGACCATCTGATGAGATAATACATATTGTTGAAGAGGTCTAACAGCAAAACAAATGAAAAATAAATACCCACATCAGAAGAAATTATTCTGAACTATTAGAACACCAGAGACAAAGACAAGAAGCTATAAGCTTGCCGAGAGGAGGAAAAGCAAAGCCATGTGCCCAGTGGCTAATGGGGGTGGCATTGGACTATTCGGCAGCAAAGACAGCAGCAAGTCTTCAGATAATGACAGGAAAAAGGTGTTCACCTAGAGACCTGTGTCTAGTCAAATTGTCCATGAAATATAAAGATGGAAAACGTGTTTCAAACACACAAGAATGACTTACTTCATGAATACCCCTTCTTAGGACTCTGCCAGAGAGCTCAATAGGATGAAGAAAGGGAACAAACTGGAAAAACAGCCAAGGGGGTGACAGCAAAGAGAAGTTTCTCACTGGTACCTGTACCAGGAACACACCCTGACTTCACAGGCTCCCTGGAGGAAGATGGTGCTGTGAGGTGGGGTTCTGGCAAGATTATGCAGTGACCTGTAGGCAATTACAAAGGCAAAGAAAAGCATTTGGAATAAAACAATGAAGTATATAATAAAACACACTGGAAATAAAATGTCATCAACTACAGGGGAAAAAATTGAATGCTGAGAAAAAAAATGTGCTCATAACAGAAAACCTCATTCAAGAAGGAGACAGCGGGGTTCTGAGGGCTGGAGAGTAGCCCGAAGCTCGTCTGGGGCTCACAGCACTGCCCGGACTGCAGTGAAGTGCAGAGCTTTGGCTTGAAAAACAGATGAAGTGTGGCTGAGGTGAGGTATGAGGATCAGGGTGCAGGAAAGGACAGGAGGAGACGCAGAGAAAGGACAGCAAGAGATGCAGAGAGTGTGAGCCGGCTCCTGCACGCGCCCTGGGAGCATGCGGTCTCAGCCACAAGCACACAGGGATCCCCAACCCAGAGCAACAGAGAAGGGAAGGAGAGCCCAGAGCATCCCGTGGCGGGAATCAGGGGGGATTCAGTCCATGTGGGGGACTCTGCATCACCCCAGGCGGAGGGATTTCTGTGTTACACCCCAGCCTGGGAAGCCCGCTGCGGTCTGTGTGTGTGGGAGGGGCCACGCAGCAAAGCTGGGGCGGGCAGAGGGGCAGATCAGTGAACCCCGCGATGAATCAGAGGGGCCCTTGTTTCTGTGGAAGAGCTTTGGGCAGAGAGCTGGAGGGGCTGGACCCTGTCCCCCCACCTACGCAACAGCAGAAGCTACCTGTCCTGCTGCAAAGGGGAAGGCCCTGGGATGGAATCTGGCCTGTATGGCTAGGTCTGTTGGCCAGAGGACTGGGCATTTGGCCAGATAGGAGCCTGGGCGGAGGCCCTGCGCAGGTGGGCGACTGGGGGGCAAAGGGGGGTGGCCATCGTGAAAGATTGGATGCCAAGTCTAGCTGATTTTATTATTTTTTAAATTTTTATTCCGTCCTACTTGGTGTGGAGGGGAGGTGGTGCCCGGAAGGCAGGCAGGACTAGGGCCTTGCGATGTGCCTCTGGGGTGGGCTTCCTTCTGCCCTGCGTTATGGGAAC
Source organism: Myotis davidii (assembly GCF_000327345.1). Lineage (NCBI taxonomy): Eukaryota > Metazoa > Chordata > Mammalia > Chiroptera > Vespertilionidae > Myotis > Myotis davidii. The sequence goes on along the minus strand of NW_006288889.1, from coordinate 665,755 downwards.
CAGAGTGGGTTCAGCCAGCGCAGCCAAGGGAAGGAGAGGAAGCACCTGCCGGTCTCCTACAGCCAGGGCGCCACCCGGGACAGGAGTCTGTTTAAACCACCCAGCCAGGTCCTGGACACCCCGCAGAGCCCGGGTCTGTGGGGAAAGGAGGGTTGCTCCGGGAAGGGATAGTCAATGTGCGAGCCATGAGGCAGACTCGGGCTCTGGGCTACCGAGGGTCGTCCATCAGCCTACCTGGAGCTCTGCCCTGTTTGTGCTTGTTGTTGTTGCTGTTACATAGGGTTAGGGTTAGGGCTAGGGCTAGGTCTAGGGCTAGGGCTAGGGCTAGTGTTAGGGCTAGGGTTAGAGAAAGGACAGTGAATGGCATTGGCTTGCACTAGAGAACCTCCCAGGAGGCCCAGGACCAGCACACTAAGTGTCCAGATTTGGTCAACATTTGAGCAAAATTCAGTGAGCTCCAGAAATAGCTGATCCAAAGCAGAATCACAGCAGGCACAAATCTCTGCAAAGGCATACTGCAATTTCTTTATTTTTTCTCCTGTATTTCATTTTTTTTTCTTTCATATTTTTTATTTCTCTTTCTTTTTATTCCTTTTCTCTTTTATATTTTTATTTTTTCATTTTAATCTTAATTTTTCTTTATCTGTTTCTATTCTACATTTTATTCATCATTCTTACTATAAAATTATTATTATTTATTTTTTCATTTCCTTCTTATTCATTATCTCTTCCTTATTTTCTTCCATATTCTCTTTTTTCAATTTTTTTTCTTCTCTAATACTTTTGGTCTCTTGTCTTTTAGCATTCTTTTTTGTTGTTGTTGCTGTTATTTTCATTGTTGTTGTTCTTTTACATGTTGTTTTCGGTTTAGTCTTGTTTTCTTTTGTTAGCACCAGTATAACAGTTGGCTTGATGTGGTTGGGGGGTGAACCTCACAGTCAGCCAGCCCTTGGGCTGAGCCCACCCATGAATGGGACAACAACAATCAATAACCAAATACAAAAGTATCCCAGATAACACAGGCAAGGGAGCAGGTAGAGCACCTGGCTCAGAAGATTAAGGAGACTACATTCTGGGCCCCAAAAGACACCCACTATAGAAGGCCACTCCTCCAAGACTGGGAGTTGTACTAGTCCTGTCCAATACATAGAACCAAACACAAAGAAAAATAAAAAATGAGGAAACAAAGCAACAGGACACAAATGAAAGAAAAGGAGGAATATCAAAAAAAAAAAAGCTAAATGAAAGGGAGTCAAGTAATTTATCAGAAACATTGATAATAAAAGATTAAAATTGTTATATTTGCATTAATTAATAATAAAAAACTGTGAAATAATATTTGGACATAAATAAGGATCACCAATTCACCTGCAGTCAGAATTCTATCTATGACAATTGATATGCATTAACTGTAGTTTATCATTGTGACTAAACTGTACTTTTTTCACTTCCATTGAATTAGAGTTTCTGTTTTAATTAAATCAATAAGTTGTCTTTCCCACCTGAAAAATTAAACCGAAAGGCAGCATCCTAATAGACTTGTAAATGCTGAAGGGGACACTTTAATCAGAAGACAAGGAAGCATATTATACTTTCCTGAAAATAGACACAAAGAACCAAATGTCCTTTCTCTACCAGCTAAGTCTTTAAGGCACTACATTATTCTTCTAAAAGAATCTAATCACAAATCAAATATTTCAACATAAATATTTGAAGTGACTCTAATATTTTATATCATCTATCAACAAAATGCCAAAATGCTGGACACCCACATTTCTAAATTTTTAAAAAACAAATACTAGAAGACTAAGGCCAAGGCCAGGCTTCAGTTTATGCTGAGGAAACATGAGATAAACATTTCTTAGCTGTGGTCTCCTGAGAACACAGCTGAGATGGGTGTTTGCTGATAGGATCTTCTCAGACTTGTCCACCTGGGAGGGAGGGGCGGCACTTATCCACTGGCTCCCACTCTACCTCTTTGGTCGAGGCTGTCTCAGAGGTTTTTGTGAAGAGAACCCAGACAATACCTCTCACAAACCCTTCACGCAGAGTGATGGGCCCACACACTTGGTCCTCAATAGTGTAGATCTCTTGTTACCATAGCAATAGAGAACTTTGGGGTGAGGACCCTAGGGCAAGGCTCTCAGATCCCAGCACTATAAGTTGCTATGTGACCTTGGACAAGTCAGCTAATGTCTTTGTGCCTGGATTTCCCTGTCATGAAATGAGAGTAATAAGGCTCACCTCACAAGACTGTGTTAAAAATTAAATTAGTTAATATATGTGAAGCAGTTAGAATATTTTCAGGGATATATATTAATTACCCATTGATATTATCTAGCATTTATCATTCATTGATGTATTAGCAGATCAAATTACCTGAGGGAATGTCAGTGATGTTTATCTTAGACCCACGGAAGGGATCAGGGAAAGCGCAGGGTTTTCTACATGGTTAATAAAAGGAGACTGGAACAGGAGAGTCAAGTGGGGATGCAGTTCTCCCAGAACTAAGTATATGACAGAAACAAACCTATAAGGAAAAGAGTGAGAGGAAATGAGAGCCCAAGTCTTATTTTTTTAACATAGAGCAAGAATGTAATAATAAGTAGTTATTTGAAGAATTGTTTTGCATCTATTCTATATTTGCTTTAAAAGTCACCTCTATTTTGTCATTTACTATTGCTCATACCAATAGCCAAACAACATTTCTCTGAGGAAAAGTTTGCTTTTGCGGGAAAATTGATGATGAGAAATAGAAGAGCTTCCTTCTCACCATGGCTGAAGGAAAATGCGGAGCGAAGGATCATGCTGGGCGGGGTCCAGGAACCTCCTGAGGCTGGCTTTTCTGAAGAAACTACCATTTGCAACCATTTTCTGTGACTCCTTTTGGGTTTACAGGGTTCTTACATCTGTGCCTCTCAGGGCCTTGCAAGGCCAAGTATGGCTCCAGGATGAGCAACTTCACCATGCTCTATGCTCTCCAGACGGAAGGGTGCCCGGCCCCATCCAGGAGCAGCTGGGCCACAACCAGCCTCCCAACAACATTGCCCTCGGGCCAGGTGCTTGCGGTTTTAGGAGTGGCTACAGCTTGGTGCCCAGGCCGCGTTTCCTTTGTGTGTTGAAATGGATGGGCACAGATAAACACTTCCCTGTTTGATAGCTGCTGGATTAAACCTAAGTAAACTTTCTCCACAAACACCTTAGAAATATAGTACAGACTGTAAAGTGTCTCAGTTCTTAGGTGTTTTCAACTTTATCGAACTGAAAGTGGTTGTGAAGCGCCTCTCCAATTTCAGTTCTGCAGTCCTGTCTGCTGTTCTCCTTGTGGAACTGAGATGAGGCAGTAGTCTTTACATCACGTGCAGTAGGAATGTTGAAATGTAGATTATAGGAAGAAAAAATTGGACACACTCAGGATAGGTATATTTTCATGTTGGTGTTGCTATGAATGCATCTGATTCCCACTGCATTATAATTTCCATCTATTCCTACTTCTGTTCTCATTGTTTTGTTATCCCCGGAAGTAGAAGTGCAGGATAAAAATGTACTCATTTCTAGCCAAGGGTAGAAGCATGGGGAGAAATCAGGATCTGTTTTTAGTTTTGTTTTCAAACACCAACTTACTCATTCACTTCCCCTACTTCTATTTATGGGCCTCACCTTCATAGGATCAGGTGCACAGATTAAGCCTGCTGCTACTCTCTTACAACCTGATTTATGACCTTGATACATATGCAGACTCCTGCCTGTCAGTGAACTCTGCCCTCCATAATTCTGATGAACAAATTTATAGTGCAAAGCCCTGTTTTGCTTATTGATTTCTGTAAAATGAATCAGATGGCGAGCAATGAGCTATTTTATCAGTGTTCTTGTCAAGATTACTTTTCTAACTGAAACAAAGGAAAACAGTTGAAACTGTCCATAAAACCATATGCATCATTTCTGTTTTTTAAACTCAAGAACTGTTAAAATAAAATGTAATGCTTCTCCTGAAATACATATTTGTGTTTATCCTTGATTGGCACCTAAAATAAATTCTTCTCCAAGTGCAAAAGTTTTATTGAGTCTAAATAAAAACCACCATGAAGGCTGAGAGAGAGATCAAGGGCAAAGGGAGAGCTCTATATTTCAGGGCCCTTCCCAGCATTTCTTTCCTGCATTTTGAACAAGGGTCCTCCATATCCTGTGCCCCACCCTAAATCAAGTGGCTGGCCTGCTTCACACCTAGCTTGTGCACGTATTGTGGACAGAGCACTAATTAGCCTGCAAAATCAGCCTTGCTTTCAGTCCCTCCACTTCCTCACCCCACTGTCCCACTTCCATTCATACAGCAGTTATTTGTATTTTCCCATTTGGAATTTCCATTTGCTGATTTATAAGTAATAAAAATAATATTAATCCACTTGTGTGGAGAGACAATGTATTAGAAGTGAGAGATGATGGAAATCAAAAGGCTCCACTATCTTTTAAAGAAGAAATAGAGGCAGAACACTGGTAGGAGGAGTGCTGGTAGGTTCCTAGTCTCCTTCCTCATCTGCTCAGGAACACTCACGGGTAGAGTGACCATTCATTCCAGGTTTCCTGGGACAGGCTCTGTTTTCACTTGCAGATCTGGAATAATTATTAATAGGCCCCTTCCCTTTACCTCTTAAAGTATTCTATGTTGGATGATGAATTCCCTGGTTACCCTACACATGGGCATGATAGCTGCAATGATAGGCACAGAAAGGACAGGGATTAGCAAAGATTCCTGTACATGCTTTTAGGATCCCTGAATACCCTCCAGGAACACGGGGAACATGAAACCGCATCATGGTGACTGGGGGACAATGGCCAGTGCAGTTACCACACGGGGGCATTTTCTCTCAGGAAAACAACCTTCTCTGTCCACAGCCTGCTGCTCAAGGGCAAGTGGCTTATTCTGACTCTTTGTTACTGAAATAGGCACACCTGCATCTTAGATGAGATGAGACTGGAGGCAGAGCTCAGAGTAGGGAATGGGTTGAGGAGGGAGGGAGAGGTGGAAAAGGAGTACACTAAATGTTTTTAAAAATCTTTATTGGTGAAGGCATTACATATGTCCCATTTTTTGCCCCATTGACCCCTTCTTGCCAGCCCCTGTCCCCCACTGGTCTTCACCACCTTATTTTCTATGTCCATGGGTTATGCATACAAGTTCTTTGGCTGGTCTTCCCGACCCACCCATCCCCACCTACCCTCTGAGATTCCACAGTTTGTTCTGTGCTTCCACCGTATGTCTCTGATCTATTTTGTTCAACAGTTTATTTTGTTCATTAGATTCCACATGTGAGTGAATTGTCTTTCTCTGGCTTATTTTGCTCAGCATAATACTCTCCGGGTCCATCCATGCATAACCCATGAACACAGGGGCTGGCTAGAAGAGGTCAATGGGGCAAGATAAACTTCTTTTTTTCTGCTGCATAGTATTCAATGGTGTACATGTACCACAGCGTTTTTATCCACTCATCTACTGATGGGCACCGGGCTGTTTCCAGATCTTAGCTATTGTAAATAACACTGCTATGAACATAGGGGTACCTATATTCTTTTTGATTGGTGCTTTGGGTTTCTTAGGATATATTCCTAGAAGTGGGATTGAGAAGGCTAACCCCTATTTTGTAAAACTACTGTTTGGAATTCTCTGCTATTCTTTAGATGGCCTCTTATTCTAAAAAAATATCTTTGCTTTCTGGCCTGTTTTAGCCTCTTGAATAATGAGGAAGATAAACTTAGCTGTCTGACCTTGTAGGCCAGAGACTAGATACGCCCATACTCTCAATGCCATGCCAAGTGTATTTTTAATTGGATAGAACTGTAATGTTTTCAAGGCCACCAGTGAGATAACCACTACGCACACATAGGGCCGGCTCTTTAATAAAAAGGGAAGTTCTGCTTGTAGCTCTGCTTAGGATTTGAATTCATTTTCTCTAAGCCCACCACAGTGAATAAAGTGTGACTCCAAATGCTCTGAGCATTCCTTGATTTATTCCGGTTCTCTGTAACAGGATCACTGGGTCAAATGGCAGTTCCATATTTAATATTTTGAGGAAACTCCATTCTGTTTTCCATAGCGGCTGCACCAGTCTACATTCCCACCAGTGGTGGACTAGGGTTCCCCTGCCTGAAAAGAGTATACTGTCATGTGTACATACTTCGACAGTATGGAATTGCAGGGCCAGATCTTTACTAGGGCTTGACAGATCCCACATTGAGTAACTAACTACGCGTGTTTGACAGTTTTTAGTTACAGAAACCCCAAACCAACGCAAACTGAAGGGGAAAATGGAGGTCCTGAAGTGTATTGATGCAAGTACATAAAACAACACACGCAAAGGGAGACTACAGGGCATGGCAGACCTAGTATTTTCCAAGGGCTTAGTGGGCATTAACTCCTTTTTTTTTCTTTCCCCTCAGCCTTGTCTTCCATAGACTAACACTGAGGTAACTTCTCTTATGGTTTGACAGGCTTTCTCGCAAACCTTCTTTGAGAAAGAAAATGGGTATTTTCCACAGTTCTTGTGGGAAGAGAGGATGTTTTCCTCTCTGCAGCCCTGAATTGTTTCCTAATGCCCCATTTGTTGGGGGCAGGGTGACAGCACCAGGTGTGTGACAGGTAGGGTCAGACCAGACCTGGATTCAGCAACCTCAGTACTTGAGTTCTGGCTCGGAAAGACATCAGAGCCAAGACTCAAACTATAAGAACATTTATTTTAAAAATCACAGAGATAGAAGAAGTAATTTGTAAAAGAGGTGGGCTGAGGAAACAAGGTAGAGAGGCAAAGGAATGGCCCTTGGAGCGTGGGAGTGAGGGAGGTAAAAGCAGCTTGAGGTGGGGGAGGGGGTGCATGGGTAGGCAAGCTCTCAGGAGGGAGGGTGTGCCTGGTCCTCCCTCCTCTGTCCTAAGGTGGAGATTTTAGTGGAGGTCCCAAGGGGAGATCACAATAGGATATTCAGCAGCTTTTCAGGTGTGTCCTTTCAGGGCCAGCCTCTCCTTTGATTGATTGGTTGGCACCAGGCTGGTCCCAAGGTGAGCCATCCTCTTGCTTGTCTGGCTTTGCTGTTTTTCTGGGCCTGGAGCTGAAACACAACTGAACCCTCGATGTTACTCTTGGGAGGGAAGGTTAGTGAGTCTAAACTAAATGACCAGTAATATGAGAGGTCAGGGGGTCCAAACTGCATGGCCAGCAACATGCGAAGGGTAGAAAGGTCACTCTGTGATGAGGTCCCACCCTACAATTGTCCTTTGCTAAGCATCTTGGGGCTTTCAACCCTGGTGCCCTTCTGTACTTGGCCCATCGCCCTTGCTCTTCTCATGTCTATCTAACTGCCCACCACACATCGGTCCTAAGTAGGTATATGAATATTATTGCCATTATACAAAGAAAATAAAACTACATTTTTAAAAAATTAACATAAGAAACATAAGGCTCAGGAGACTGTTGACCTTGTTGGGGGTCAGGACTTCAGAGAGCAAGGGAGCATCACAGACTTTTAACTGAGTTGAGTAGTGGGCTTAGGAGGCTGCCGCATAAATAAAGTGTAATGAGTAATCAAATTCTCAGGTTACAAGAAATAATAATTAACTGATATAAGATTCCTAATATTACATAGTAGTCTCATTTAAAAATAAAATTTTTATAATACTCTATTATATTTCCAAAGTTTTTGAAGTTCACAACCACACAATCAATTAAAAACAAAGGATGAACTCCTTTTGTCAGAAGTATAGCTTATCTAGCTATAACAACATTAAAGCAGTTTCTCATGGAAAAAGCATTTAATAGAGAAAAATAAGAATATCTCATAATAAAAAAGGATTATACACCAGGAAAGTATACAAATTCTAAGTTTGTTTACACCTAATATCATAGCCTCAAAAATATATAAAGTAAAAATCGACAGAAAAAAATGTGCCCTACATACGATCTAAAAATACTCGAAGATTTTTAACATATTTCCATTAGTAGATAGCTGAGGTAGGCTCACCACCAATTAGACACAGAATCTTCTCAACAATAAAAAAAAAAATAGGAGAAAGAAATAACTTCTATGAGGCCAGGATAATATGATATCAAAACCCCAAAAAGGGCATGGTAAGGAAGAAAAACAATTGGCTGCATCTTTCTTCAATATAGATTTTTAAGCCCTAAATTAAATATTGTCAAACCAAATCCAATTTGTATAAACAAGGTAACATATTAAAATTAAGTCAGTTTTATTCTAGAAATGAAAGATTGGCCTGGCATTCAAAAAATAATCAATGGGACTCACTGTATCAATGTAAAACAAGAACATAACATATCATCATCCTAATAAATTTAGAAAAAGACTTTAACAAAAATATATTTTTTATTAAGAAAGAAACTTTTAGCAAATTAGAAATATAAAGGTGTCAAAAAAATCTAATATAAACATCATACTGACTGAAGTATTGAATTTTCCTGATGAGAACAGTAAGAAGAAAGGAACATTCCCAGTACCACTATGTTCCAATACTGTACTGGGAAATCTGAACCACAGTATTTAATAAAAAAAAAAAATGCAATTACATGGATTAAAAAAGAAACTGTCATTATTCACTGACTATATTTATGTGTAAATAGAAAATCTTTTTGACTTTGGATTATGCAAAGATCATCTAAACAGGACACAACAAAATTAAAAGGCAACAAATGAAAAAGCCAAGCAAAGAAAGAAAATTCAAAAGAGCCTAAGGATAAAATCTTAGAATTATATGTTAATTTGAAAAAGTCACTGGATAAAATAAATTGAAAAATCTAGACTCTTTTGGATTTCAACATTTAAAGAGGTTGGAATTTTCCATTCCTCTTCTTATAATAAGAAAAAGCTGGAGAACTTGAAAATCTCTGAGTTTTCTTTTAATCTTTTAAAATATATTTGTATTGATTTCCGAGAGGAAAGGAGAGGGAGAGAGAGATAGAAATATGAATGGTGAGAGAACATCACTAATTGGCTGCTTCCTGCGTGCCCCCTACTGGGAATTGAGCCCACAACCTGTGCATATGCCCTGACCAGGAATGGAAATCGTGACCTCCTGGTTCATAGGTTGATGGTCAACCACTGAGCTCACCAGGGGTGCTGAACATCAAGGATTTTCATACACTCACCAGTAACCACCCAAGAATCTAGACAGGCATGTGCATTCAGAAAGAAACAGTCCAGGTTCCTTATCTGGAGCAGGAGCTGCTCCAGTCATAAACTGGTAGGAACACTTACATGGTAATTTTGACAAATTGCTGGAGGCAGTGTATTGATTACCATGAAGTCAGGAACGTCTAGGGTCAGTATTCCCATGGGTGACCACAGTTTTGAAAGCTTATCCTAAGTAATCTCATCAGGTTCTCATGGTGAGAACCTGAGCAAGTCCCCATGGCTCAGGCAGATTGAGGAGAAACATACTCCTTTTGAGATACTCCCAAGGCATTCTAGATATCGAAGGCCTACTGTGCAGGGAGAAAAGATACCAGAGTGTTATTCCAGCTAAGGAGGCCTTCTCTGCCTTGTGGCCTTCTCTAGCCTCTCTGTCTCACCTAAAGGGGAAAATCACAGTTAATGGAGATTAAAACATCAAGGAAATCGATTGGGATCTCTGTAGCCAGGGAAGGGAATAGGTGAAGCGAAAAAAATGTACACCTGCAAAAACCAAGCTAGAAGGTGGCAGCCCTGAGGGACAGGTCCACTAAAGGACTGAGATTTCATCAGATATTACACAATTACCCCTTCCTCTAACCCCTCTACACTTCACTACCCTTGCAAGAACAATGGTTTGCAACTAGGGACCCTGCATGACAGGGACTGAAGAGGAGTACTAGGGAAGCTCAAAGTCAAGAGGGGAGACAGAAACAAAGGCACTAAAAGAAAAGAAAACCTCCTATGTGCATGGGCATATTATACATTAAAACCGGCCCCCTTTTCCAGACAGATTTGCATAAATTCTCACACTAATGTTCTATTTGCCTGTTTTACTTCTGAACATAAAATATTCAGTTTTCGACAAAATAATTATAAGTCATGCAAAAAGGCAAGGAAAATCGCACAATTTTAAGTACAAAATAATCATCAGAACCAGCATCAAATATGACCAGGATGTTGAAATTATTGAACAGGAAATTTCAAATAACTATGATTAATAGGTTAAGAATTCTCAAGGAAAAAGTAGACAGCATACAAGAACAGGTGGGTAATGTAAGCAGAGAGATAGAAACTTGGAGAAAGAATCAAATGAAAATGATGTAAATCAATAACATTGTGACAAAATTGAAGAATCCCTTTGATGGGCACATTAGCAAACCTGACACAGCTGAGGAAAGAATCAGAGAGCTTGAAGATAGGTCAATAGAAGCTCCCCCAAGTCAAATGCAGAGAGAAAAAGGAATGACACACAGAACAGAATAACCAAGAAGTGTGAGACAATTTCTACAGGTATACAATAATAGATGCAACTATTTTAATTAATAATGGCTAATAATTTTTAAACTGACAGAAAAATATTCACCAATCTAGATCTTTCAGAAATACTGTGCAGAATAAATATTAAAAGTTCTATAATTAGGTGTATAATTTTCAAACTGCAGAAATTGAAAGAGAGAAAACCTTGACAGAGCCAGAAAACAACAAAAAAGATAAGAATAAATAGATTTCCCACCAGAAATTATGCAATCAAGAAGGAGGGAGGGGTTAAATGTGTACAATTTTGAAAGAAAAAGCACAAACCTAGAATTTTATATGCAAAAATAACCTTCCATAACTCAATCAGGGAGAATCAGAAAACCTGAATAGACTGGTTATAACTAATGAAATTGAAGCAGTAATGAAAATAACTCCCTAAAACCA
>NW_006288889.1:646116-653356 GCF_000327345.1 Myotis davidii | reverse complement strand
AAAGTCTTTGCTCCCATGTGCCACAGTCCTGATGGGTGCTTGCAAGTGCTGCTAGTGCTGGCCCACTGCCAGTGCCTGGCACTGGTCTCAAGCACTCAGCACTGTCAGCAGGTGAGAGTGGCGGCTGCTGGCCCTGACCACCCCTGAGGGCTTCTCTACCTCCCCCTGCCCCTGAGGTGCGAATGGGGCAGCAGCCACCACTTGCACCCTTTGACAGCACTGTGGCCCCACTTGCACCCACTGCTGGTACCGGCCCCAATCTCTCCATGCCATCAGCGGGTGCATGTAGGGCCAGCGCTGTCAATGTGTGGGAGCAGTGGCAACAGAGAAATACTGTGCAGCATAAATATTAAAAGTTCTATAATTAGGTGTATAATTTTCAAACTGCAGAAATTGAAAGAGAGAAAACCTTGACAGAGCCAGAAAACAACAAAAAAGATAAGAATAAATAGATTTCCCACCAGAAATTATGCAATCAAGAAGGAGGGAGGGGTTAAATGTGTACAATTTTGAAAGAAAAAGCACAAACCTAGAATTTTATATGCAAAAATAACCTTCCATAACTCAATCAGGGAGAATCAGAAAACCTGAATAGACTGGTTATAACTAATGAAATTGAAGCAGTAATGAAAATAACTCCCCAAAACCAAGTCTGGGACTAATGGCATTACAGGAGAATTTTACCAAGCATTCAAAGAATCACTAACATGTATCCTTCTCAAAGTATTCCAAAAAGTCAAGAGGAGGGAATACTCCCATTCTAATTTTAAGAAGCCAGCATTAACCAAATTCTAAAACCGGAAAAAGATTGTACAAAAAATGAAAATTATAGGCCAATATCACTGGTGAATATAGATGTTGAAATCCTCCAGAAAATATCAATGAAGCTAATCCATCAATATGTTAAAAAGATCACAAACCATGGTCAAGTGGGATTTATTCTGAGGATAATGGTTTGATGCAATATCCACCAATCAATAAATGTTATTCACCTTGTAAAGAAAATGAAGGATACAAATAACATGATTGCATCAATAGATGCAGAAAAAGTATTTCATAAGATCCAGAAACCATTTATGATAATAATTCTCAGCAAATTGGGAATAAAGGAAACATACCTCAATGTAATAAAAGATATATATGACAAACCTACAGTCAACATCATACTCAATGGGCAAAAGCTAAGTGTTTCCTCTTAGATTGGGAACAAGATAAGAATGTATGCTTTCATCACTCTTATTCAACATAGTACTGGAAGTCCTAGCCACGGCAATCAGACAAGAAAAAGAAAGAATAAGAGGCATCCGAATAGGAGCAGAAGAAATAAAACTGACATTATTTGAGGACAGGATACTATAAATAGAGAACCCTAAAGATTCTATAAAAAACTGATAGCACTGATAAGTGATTTCAGTAAAGTAGCAGACAGGATACAAAATAAATATCCAGAAATCAATTACATTTTTATACATCAACTAAAGGCTGGTGCACGAATTCATGCATAGATTAGGTCTATCAGGATGGCTGGCGATAGGGGCCAATTGGGGCCCGGGAGGTTGGCCATCCAGGGAGAGGAGCCATAGAAGGTTGGCCTGCCAGCCCAATTGGGGCCATCAGGGCCAGGTGAGTGGGTGGAGGAGCCTTAGGAAGTTGGTTATGAGAGCACACTAACCACCAGGGGACAGCTCCTGTGTTGAGTGTCTGCCTCCTGGTGGTCAGTGCCCAACATAGTGACCATCATTCAGTCATTCGATCATTTGGTTGTTCAGTGGCTTAGGCTTTTCTATCCTATACCAGAGGTCTGGTGCACGAAATTCTTGCACTCGGGGGTGGGGAGGTCCCTCAGCCTGGCCTGCACCCTTTCACAGTCTGGGAGAAGCAGGCCTAAGCCTTCAGTCGAACATCCTTAGCACTGCTGTGGAGGTGGGAAGACTCCTTTAAACACCGCTGTGCTTGCCAGCCATCAGCCCGACTTCTGGCTGAGCGGCACTTCCCCTGTGGGAGCACATTGACCACCAAGGCAGCTCCTGCATTGAGCATCTGCCCCTGGTGGTCAGTGCACATCATAGCAACTGGTCGTTCAGTCTTTGGTCAATTTTCATATTAGCCTTTTATTATATCTATCTATCTATATATAAACCCTAATATGCAAATAGGCCAAATCGGGGAACAACCAAACAAATGAAGAACTGAACAACCAGTTGTGCACTGACCACCAGGGGCAAGCACGGAACATGGCTGACATCAGCAGCAGACGGCAGAACACAAAACATGGTGGGCATCAGCCATGACATGATGGTGGAGCAGATGACTGGGAGCTCCAGACCAAGACAGGGCTCCAGTCGCTGTCTTTGGGAAGGACCTCTGGTGGTTACTGAAAATTCTTTGCTCCCATGTGCCACAGTCCTGATGGGTGCTTGCAAGTGCTGCTAGTGCTGGCCCACTGCCAGTGCCTGGCACTGGTCTCAAGCACTCAGCACTGTCAGCAGGTGAGAGTGGCGGCTGCTGGCCCTGACCCCCCCTGAGGGCTTCTCTACCTCCCCCTGCCCCTGAGGTGCGAATGGGGCAGCAGCCACCACTTGCACCCTTTGACAGCACTGTGGCCCCACTTGCACCCACTGCTGGTACCGGCCCCAATCTCTCCATGCCATCAGCGGGTGCATGTAGGGCCAGCGCTGTCAATGTGTGGGAGCAGTGGCAACAGTAGCGGGACTGCCACCAAACAGGGGGCTGGAGGCCGCAGTGGGAGGGGCCTGGTGGGGGCATGTTGGATGGGCTGAGACCTGCCCCCGTCCCCACCGCAGCCTCGTGGCCACAGTTTTTTTCAAGATGCATGAATTCATGCACTGAGTTCCTAGTCTATACTAATAAAAGCCTCGGTGGCCCTCATGCGTGACATCGTCACAAGACGGCAGCCACAAGATGGCCACCACAAGATTGCCATGTGCACAGTGGAATCAGGGACCGGTGGCCATTTCACGCAGTGAGGCCTGGCAGTCTTGCGACTCTGTGTGGTGTGGTGGAGGCTGGTCCCAGCGTCTCCACCACCTCTTGTGGTGGAGGCGGGTCCCAGTGGAGAAAGCGGGTCACAGCAGGGGAGGGCAGTTGTGGGCAATCAGGCCAACAGGGGAGGGCAGTTGCAGATGATCAGGCTGGCAGGGGTGGGAAGTTGGAGGCAATCGGGCTGGCAGGGGAGGGCAGTAGGGAGCGATCAGGGTGGCAGGGGAGCAGTTAAGGGGCAATCAGGCTGGCAGGCAGGTGAGCAGTTAGGAGCCAGCAAGGATCAGGTCTAAATGAGCAATTGGACATCCCCCGAGGGGTCCCAGATTGGAGAGGGTACAGGCTGGGCTGAGGGACACCCCCCCATGCACAAATTTCATGCACCAAGCCTCTAGTAGGATAATAAAAGGCTAATATGCAAATAGACCAAACGGCAGAAAAACTGAACAACTGGTTGCTATGACCACTAAGGGATGCACGATGAACATGGTGGGCATTGGCCACAGCAGGGTGGTGGAGCAGGTGAGCTGGGGCACCAGATCAAGGTGGGGCTCCTATTGCTGTCATCAGGGAAAGCCTCTAGTGATTACTGAAAATTCTTTGCTCCTGTGCACCACGGTCCTGCTCAGTGCTCATACGTACTGCTGGTGCCCGGCGCTGGCCCCAATCACTTGGCGCTATCAGTGGGTGCAAGCAGGGGCTGCTGGCCCCAATCGCCCCTCAGGGCTTCTCTACCTCCCCCTGTTCCTGAGTTGGCGATTGGGGCCAGCAGCCGCCTTTCGCACCCGCTGCCAGCATTGGAGCCACTGCTCATACCCACTGCCAGCGCCAGCCCCACTCGAACCCACAGCTGACACTGGAGCCACTGCTCACAACTGCTACTGGTGCCCAGCACTAGTCCTGATTGTTCGGTGCTATCAGCAGGTACGAGTGGTGCTGGCACCATCAGCATGTGGGTGTGGAGGCAGAGGTGGTGGGAGCAGGGCTGCTGGCAGACAGGGGACTGGGGGCCACAGCAGGAAGGGCTGGGTGGGGACATGAAGGATGTGCTGATACCCACCCCTGTGCCCACCATAGCCTCCCAGTCCACAGTTCCTTTCAAGGTACATGAATTCGTGCACTGGGCCCATAGTCTATAATAATAAAAGAGTAATATGCTAATTTTACCAGACAGCCAAATGATCTTCTGGACAAAGCTGGGGCTGTGAGGTCCTAGGCAAGCTGCCGTGGCTGTGAGAGCCGAGCCCCTTGCACGAATTTTGTGCATCGGGCCTCTAGTCTATACTAACAAAAGGGTAATATGTTAATTAGACTGGGTCAACCAGCTATCTTCCAGACATCTGACTTCCTTCCTGACAAAGCCACAGTGGTGGGAGCCAAGGTAGAGGCAGTTAGGGGTGATCAGACCAGCAGGGGAGGGCAGTTAGGGGCAAGATCAGGATGACAGGGAAAGGCCGTTGGGGTGTTTAGGCAGGCAGAGGCAGTTGGGAGAATGATCAGGCCAGCAGGGTAAGGCAGTTAGGGACCATCAGGCAGGTAGGCAGAGGCAGTTAGGGTTGATCAGGCAGGCCGACACAATGTTAATTAGACTGGGTCAACCAGCTATCTTCCAGACATCTGACTTCCTTCCTGACAAATCCACAGTGGTGGGAGCCAAGGTAGAGGCAGTTAGGGGTGATCAGACCAGCAGGGGAGGGCAGTTAGGGGCAAGATCAGGATGACAGGGAAAGGCCGTTGGGGTGTTTAGGCAGGCAGAGGCAGTTGGGAGAATGATCAGGCCAGCAGGGTAAGGCAGTTAGGGACCATCAGGCAGGTAGGCAGAGGCAGTTAGGGTTGATCAGGCAGGCCGACACATGAGCAGTTAGGAGCCAGCTGTCCCAGATTGTGAGAGGGATGTCTGACCACCAGTTTAGGCCTGATCCCTGTGGTCGGACATCCCCCAAGGGGTCCTTGATTGGAGAGGGTGAAGGCTGGCCTGAGGGAAGCCCCTCTCCCCATTCATGAATTTCATGCACCAGGCCACTAGTATATAGATAATGAGCTATCAGAAAGAGAAACTCAGAAATCAATTTCATTTACAATTGCAACAAAAATTAAGGTAAGTAGGAATAAATTTAACCAAGGAGGTAAATGTCCCTTGTTCAGAAAATTACAAGACTCTGAAGAAAGAAACTGAAGAAAATACAAATAAGTGGAAGCATATACCATGTTTATGGATAGGAACAATTAATATCATTAAAATGTTCATATTACCCAAAGCAATTTAAAGTTTCAATGCAATGCCTATCTAGATGCCAATGACATGTTTCAGAGAAATAAAACAAATAATCCAAAACTTTACATAAAACACAAAAGACTCCAAATAGTCACAGCAATCTTGAGAAAGAAGAACAAAGTTGGAGGGATCATGCTACCTAATATCAAACTATCCTACAATGCCATAGTAATCAAAACAGTGTGGTACTGGCATAAGAACAGATATATAGATCAATGGAACAGAACAGGGAGCCCAGAAATAAGCCCATACCTTCAATTCATGTGACAAAAGAGGCAGAAAGATACCATAGATAAAGACAATCTATTTAATAAATGGCATTGGGAAAATTGGACATATATGTGTAAAAGAAATGAAATTAGACCGCCTTTTTCATCATTCACAAGAATAAACTCAAAACAGATTAAGGACTTAAATATAAGATTTGAAAGCATAATACTCTTTGAAGAAAATATAGGCAGTAAAATCTCTGACATTTATTGTAACATTACTTTTTTCTGTTATGTCTCCTCAGACAAGGGAAACAAAAGGAAAAGTATACAAATAGAATTACATCCAACAAAAAAAGATTTCAATAGTAAACAAAATGACAAGACAATGCACTGAATAGGAAAACATATTTGCCAATGATACATCTAATAAGAAGTTAATTTCCAAAATTTATAAATTACTTATATAACTACAAAATTTATCTATATATCAGGTGTATTGGTTAATAATGCAGATTTTTTTCAATAGATGGAGTTACACATATGTTGATATATATGCAATTTGATATGTATGCTATTTTGTTGTATTGACAGCAAACTTCAAAAATTCATATGTCAAATTTGCTGAAGATGTTAACATCATAGATATTTTTAAGCTTAAAAATGTCAGAAAATGGGTGCCACATCAACTGAATGAAAGACAAATGGAAAATTGAAAAGTCATCAGTAAAATGTTGCTTCAATGGCACAAAAGAAAGGTTTTTTAGCATTGAATTGTGACTGGCGATGAAAAGTGGATTATTTTGAGAATCACAAAGGCACAAAATCATGGATTGGTCCACACCAGATTACAACTCTACACATCCACAAGCAACACACTCAAGGTGCAGACTCAGTGAGAACCAAAGCCCCACTGAAGTAAGTCCTGCACATTGAAATAAAATAAAATAGAAGAAATATTTTAACATCGCTGTTCACGTCTTGCTAATAAAAAGAAAATAGGATTCTATAAGGTCTCCTATTTACCTACTCCAGGAATTCTGTGAGGAATAAATGAGATGAGGCACGGGAAAACACTTCACAAACATTTGGTTAAACTGTAAAATGTTTGCACCTGGCTATAAAGCAAGTTTGGTTTCTGGGTTGAATGAAGAAACTCCAAGGAGGCTTGTCTCTAGGGAGAGGAAGCCAGGTGTTGCTATGTGACAACATTACCCGGAACCCACAGTGACCATTTCCAGGCTGGGCTGGGCTGTAGGCTGCATTTTGTGCCATGGGGTCTTGGCAGCGTTGGTTGCAATTTGGTGGGGTGTCATTGTGGGGTGATGGTGGAGCCTGTGTCCCATGTGGGGGAAGCCAAGGGTTGGTTGGTCGGTGCAAGGTCCATGTTGAGTTTATTTTTAAAAGGCCAGTGCATGTCATGGCAGCTCTTGTGTTGAGCATCTGCCACCTGGTGCTCAGTGCACATCATAGTGACTGGTGTGACGGACAAATACTTAGCCATATATATATATATATATATATATATATATATACTAGAGGATTCTTGCAAGTGGCGCAGTCCTCACAGCTGCGGTGGCTTGCCTTGGCCTTCAGAGCTGCGGCTTTGTCAGGTAGGTGGTTTGGAAGGACGTCTGGTCTAATTAGCATATTATGCTTTTATTATTATAGATAAACTTGCTTAATTAGATCTGCTTTCTGATTTAACTAAACTTTTTCCAGCTCAGTGAAGCAATCCAACTTCTCTTTTAGGTAC
>NW_006288889.1:643453-645303 GCF_000327345.1 Myotis davidii | reverse complement strand
GGGTTTTGTTTAGCTTCTATATTTGTTACAATGTTTCTTAAACTGCAGGCTCAGAGGCCGGCAAGGCAGGCGGGGAATGTTGGAGTCATCCATCACTGAAGCAATCAAGCCTCATGTTCGCTTCCAGCTGCCTGGCTGCTGGCCGCCATCTTAGCTGGCAGTTAATTTGCATATCGTCCTGATTAGCCAATGGGAAGGGTAGCAGAGGTACAGCTAATTACCATGTTTCTCTTTTATTAGATAGGATAGATTACCATTGAGAGAAATTATCTGCATGGATTTTTGTACCAGTTGGGTCCCTCAGCTTGGCCTGCAGTCTGACATCCTCTGAGAGATCCTGGAGTATGAGAGGGCATTCTGAAGAGTTGCTGTTGCTTGGCAGCTCATGCATTGAATGTCTGTCCCCTGGTAGTCAGTGTGTCTTATAGCTACTGGCTGGTCAGCTGGTCCTTTAGGCTTTTATATGTATAAATATACATTACCTGTGTGCACAGACAATAGGGTTGTGAAGGCCTTGGGTGAGGTGGGAACTGTGTTGAGGGGGCAATATGTGTAAGAAGGGGAACATCTGTAATAGTCTCAACAATAAAGATTTTTTAAAATGCACTGAGATATCAACTTACACCTGTCAGTTTGGTTCTCATCAATACGTCAACAAACAACAATTTTGGCAAGGATGTGAGAAAAGGGACCCCTCATTCACTGTGGGTGGAAATGCAGATTGATGCAGCCACTTTGGAAAACAGAATGGAGTTTCCTCAAAAAATTAAAATTGGAACTTCTTTATGACCCAGTAATTCCACTTTTGGGAATATATCCAAAGAAACCTGAAACATTAACTGAAAAGAACATATACACACCTATGTTTATTTCAGCATTATTTACGATAGCCAATATTTGGAAGTAGCCCAAGGGCCCATCAGGAGATGAATGGATCAAAAAGCTGTGGCACATTTACACAATTGAATACTACTCGGCTATAAAAATGAAGGAAAGCTTACCTTATGTGACAGCATGGATAGATCTGGAGAGTACTATGCTAAGTGAAATAAGCCAGTAAAAGAAAGAAAAATATCATATTATTTCACTTATTTGTGGAATATAATGAACAAAATAAACAAACAAATGAAATAGAAACAGACTCATAGATACAGAAAACAGACTGACAGAAGAGATGAGGGTTTGGGTTGCTTTGTGAGAAAGGCAAAGGCGTTATGTGAAAAAAAACCCACAAAACACACAACCTCATAGACACAAACAGTATGGTGATAGTATGTGGAAAGGGGGGGTTGGAGGAGACAGAAGAAGGTAAAGGGAAGATAAATGCTGATGGTAGGAGACTTGAGTTAGGGTGGTGAACACACAATACAGTATACATATGATCTATTATATAATTGTAGACTTCAAGCCTATGTAATTTTAGGCCTTGGCCAGCTAGCACAGTGGTTAGAGCATTGTCCTAAGCTCAGTGTTGAAGCATTGTCCTGATAAGCTAGATTTTGAGTTTGATCCCCTGTGAGGGCACACAGAAGAATCAACCAAGAATGCACAAAGTGGAACAAAAAACCCATGTTTCCTTCTCTCTGCATCTTTCTATCTCCCTTCTCTCCAAAATCAATAAAAAGAAATATATATAATTTTATTAACCAATGTCACCCCAATAAATTCAATAAATATTTAAAATAAGTTTTTATTAAAATATGTAAAATATCATTTTATTAAAAACTAGAGGCCCGGTGCACAAAAATTTCTGCACTCAGAGGCTCCCTCAGCCTGACCTGTGCCCTCACGCAATCTGGCACCCTCAGGGGATGACCACCTGCTGGCTTAGGCCCACTCCCCCGGGGATT
>NW_006288889.1:641164-642928 GCF_000327345.1 Myotis davidii | reverse complement strand
TTGAGTGGAGCTCAGAGCTGCCGCAGCAGCTTGAATTCCTCCATCATTGGGGCAAGCAAGCCTTCTGCTTGCTCCAGCTCCGTGGCTGCTGGCCGCCATCTTGGTTGGGTTAATTTGCATATATTTGCTTTGATTGGCTGGTAGGCGTGGTTTAAGGCATAGCGAGGGTACAGCCAATTTGCATGTTTGTCTTTTATTAGTGTAGATATGTATGAGTTGTTTTAAATCATATGGAAAGTGGGAATGAAAATAGGTATGAGAGACACAAGATTGACAATTCATTTTAATTGTTGAATTTAATTGCTGGGTGATGAGAACATGAGAATTAATTTATATTGTTTCATTTGTTATTGCACATATTTCATTTTTTTATTTTCTTTATTGATTAAGGTATTACATATGTGTCCTTATTCCTCCCTTGCCCATCCACTCCTCCACCCACTTATGCTCTCACCTCCCTGGTGTCTATATCCACTGGTTATGCTTATATGCATGCATACAAGTCCTTTGGTTGATCTCTCCCCTTTACTCCCCCCCGCCGTACCTTCCCTCCGAGTTTTGATGGTCTGATTGATGCTTCTATGTCTCTGGATCTGTTTTTGTTCATCAATTTATGTTGTTCATTATATTCCTCAAATGAGTGAGATCATGTGATATTTATCTTGCTCTGACTGGCTTATTTCACTTAGCATAATGCTCTCCAGGTCCATCCATGCTGTTGCAAATGGAGTTCCTTCCTTTTTTACAGCAGCATAGTATTCCATTGTGTAGATGTACCATATTTTTTTAATTCACTCATCTGTTGATGGGCACTTATGTGCTGCTATGAACATAGGGGTGCATATGTCCTTTCTGATTGGTGTTTCTCATATTTCAGTTTTTATCTTAAAAATGTTTGTAAACCACAACACATGCTATAGGGTTGAGGAAAGCACAAAGATTACATGTTGTATAATTCCATTTACATGAAGTTAAAAAACTGGCAAAGAAAACATGGGTAAGAGAAGGTCTCTTTGAAGACAGAATTGTGAAGGGTGCATGGGGGGCTTCTGGGGCATTGGCAGTGCTCTTTGTCCTCAGATGGATGGCCCTCCCACTTTGTGAAAACACACTGAGCTCTCTATTTATGATCTGTGATTTTTTCTATATTAATCTTTAATGGAAAGTTAAGCTTATTTTTTAAGGAATCCTGTGCTTATGTTAAACACTCAACATCCCAAGCATCATATAGAAAAGGAGGGTCTCTATTTGTTCACATGTGTAAGCATTCACAATTACACACATTCCCCTCCCCCTCGCCAAAAGGAAATGAAATCAAGAGGATTGTGATTGTAAAGTTCTTCAGAGGAGTGGAACCTTTGAAACAAAATTAGTTTATTCATAAGGTGAGATGAATAATGATATTAATATAACCCAGATTATTCAGATTTAATTTTGTGAGTGTGAATCCTTAGCTTATAAGAGTCATAGACTATCTTAAACTATTACCATTTCTTAGCACCTTTCGTACCGCTCATGAGTTTTCTCATTTTTCACGCGCCATCTGTTATGGACCTTAGATGTCAACACACTGTCTTATCCACATCGAATGAAACGATCTCATTGGTGGAAACCGTGCAGGTTAATCTACGAAAAACTATATAATTGCACGAACCCATAAAGCATTGCAGTTACATTGTATTTTGGTCATTCAAATAGTCTCCGTCTTCAAGTTCCTGGAGCTTTTAGAAATGCCCTCTCAGAAAAAGGAAGGAAACCAACGTA
>NW_006288889.1:633806-639946 GCF_000327345.1 Myotis davidii | reverse complement strand
ACTAGAGTGTGTGTGTGGCGGGGGGGAGTTTTTGATAAGAGGTTGACTTAATATGTATTTCTTTTTTAGCACAAATATACTGAATTTCAATATACTGAAACTGTGCGACACCAGGAGATTATCCGTAAAACAGAATCCCCATCTGCCTTGCTTTGTTTTTTATTTTTTCCTTGAAGATCAAATCTCATAGACAAAGTAGACCAAAGTCTCTTTTTTACCTTCCTCCTAGGCACACTTATCACAGACACAATAAAAAAGATGAGTTAAGAGGCAGCTGACTAAAAACCCTCCACTTTTACTAACAAAAGACCCGTTGAACATTTCCATAACGGTGGTGTCATTTTTTAGATTTAACTTAAAATGAAATATCAATTCCTATGTACTGAAGTGAAACTAGCTTTGCCAAGGGGCCAGCTTGCAGAAAAGTTGGCATTTTTAAATGAAAATATAATACTAGCATCTTTCTACTCACTCCTCCCACAAATTACTTATTCAGACAGCTTGTGAATTGGATTTGCAACTACTGCTATGCCTTACACAGGACAAAAGAGAGAATGCTTGGTGGACGTTACTGGTTAATTATAAACACATGATGTCAGGTCTCATGTAATGTGCTATGGCTGGGTTTTCTATTGCTCAGCTTTTACAAATCTTAGCTGTGTGCTTTCTCTGAGGATTTAGAAATCTCTAAAAAAAGTAACATTTCTTGGGTATCCTTAGGTATCCAAATAATCCAGTAGACAACTTGTTAGATATAATTTTAGGCATCAATGAAGTTAGAGGGCTTTTGAGCATGACCCCCTAAATCAAGTTTGAATAATCTCCAAGAAGCAAATATGATCCCTTGAAGTACTGTGAATACAGGCTAACTTTCAATAACAGGAATAAAGCAAAATTTTATTTACTTTTTTCTCTCTTTAATGTTTAGGTAATGGGATGTGAATATAAAGGATGATTAGGAACCTCTTCTAAATGAACAAGTTTCAGGTTTTCTTAATTATCTTTGCACAATTTTTCTTGTTAAAATGATACCCCAACATGGTGATAGAAAAGCTACTGGTCAGCTCCTGCCGGCCATAAATCAACATTTTTTGGTGCAATGAGTTTTCATTTATCTCCGGGATGCAGCACTTAAGGATTGATGTGTTGTAACTGTACTTTTAAGGACAGATTTTCATGTGAATGCAAGCACTGGCATCTAAACAAAGAAAATCATTAATCTGAATCTAAACTTTCAATTATCCATTCAGAGTTTTACTTTCCTATGTTCGTCTTTCTCCTTTTCTTTCCTCAAGGTCATTTTCTGCCATTTCCAAGGGCATTTCAAGTTTTACTAGGGGTCTTTTGTTGCCTGTTCGATGAAGGCCTAAATGATTATTTTTTTCAATTTGGAGATGAAAGTTAGATGAACCTTGACATACCACTCAGGGCATAATTTATATCACTGGGATTTATCTACTGTAGAAACTAAACAGTTAACCTAATCAGCTCAATTTATTGCTAATTTGGAAAAGCTTCCCTCCCACCCCCGAAGCACATTGTCGCTTTTCTAAATTCACTGCTTATGACCCAAGCCTTTTATCCATTGCACTATTACCAACAGCTAATCCCTCTCACTTATTGATAATTGGACAAACCTGAACAACATGCCAACTCCCAAAGACGGCATGCCCCCGAGGGTTCTATTCAGTCATTTCCCCCCAAACCACACTGCTTTCCAAGTTTGGCTCTTTTGTGGCACATCAATGGGAAACAAGTGAGAGCTTTCCTCACTGCTTAGGAATTTCGCCAGTTCTAATCTGCTTATTGCACATTCTCTCTGAGAATAACATTCAGTTTTATAGTTCACAGGCCTTTCTTTATGCTTCCATGAGTTATCTGCACTCCTGTTTATTGAAATAGTGATTTTAGTACATGTATTTAAACTGCGGTTGTACAATAAGCATTTCTTTCAGAGCTTGTTTTGTCACTCCAATGTAAATTCAAGAGAAATACCCAGTGTCTGGGGTTCATGCAGATGGATCACTGGATTAAGCTACAGGTGCTATTTTCTATCTGCTTAATTAGTGCTTGAAATCATGGCGCCCATGACTTGATGTCCTGGAGAAAGCAATACAGTACTTCCTGAAGGAGTAGCTTATTGAATGTTAAACTGTATTACAATACCTATGCAGGTTTAGGCAGGAATTTCTATATTTAAGTGTAATAAACATATTTAATGGCATCTGGGCGCATGAAACAGGCCTCTGGGGCATATGTTAGGAAGCAAGGACAAAGACTTTGGCAACTGAATTACAGAAGGAAATTAAATGCTTACAATAGAGTGGCATTCAGAGATACTCACAGAAAGGGCACAATGCAGTTCACACACCCGGGGCTTGAATTTCTGCCCTTTTCCGATTCAATGGGGAGTGTTAGCTGCCTTTCAGCACCTCCCCAGGGCCATCCAAAAAGGAGCCCAACAGGAACACACAGGCCACGGGCTTCGGTCCCTCACATGGTCCTCTCAGTTTCTCACCCTGACAGGAGCACGTTTCCCGACAGCCATTGCTTCACATGTCAATTCCCTCAAAAGTCTGATATTAACACACAGATGGGGCCATGCATTTTATTAAACTTGACCCCTTATGTTTAGAAGGATTTGGAAAGTGGCTCATATATATGAATTCAAATGACACTCAAAATTAGGAAATTTAGGGAAGATAATTGACTTCTGACACAAGAAGGAAATAAGTGGAATGCAGAAAAGGAAAAGAAGCCTGAAAACACATGAGGGAAATGGTGTTAAAGTGAAGGTTGTGCTGCTCCATTTAAAGTTTTAAATACCTCTCCAGATTGACTTTGTAAATCTTTAAAACAAGTTAGTTTTAAAACTGTAAAAGGTTTTCTTTCAGATTGTTTACACTGCACAGTTGAGAGTTGCCTTATTAGCGTCAATGCCTTAATTCATTCACTCATTTACTCATCCATCAAATACATGCTGCCCTCTGCTCTGTACTGGACATAAGGGAGTAAGGTCTTCCTATGGAAAACATTTATTTCATAAGATGTGGCAAAGCCATGATGTGTTTTCATCAATGAGATACTAGTAGTAAGAGGAGGGGACCTCTCTCAGTAGGGCTCCACCAAGACCAGAGAGCATCATCGGATCTCTGGCATTTCTCCCCTGGGTTCTTAATGCCTACAGCATCCATCACATGTAATGAATAAATTTCTCTCCCATTCCTTTAGATGTTATTAGTTATGTGTCTTGAGAAAATGACCTAAAATTAATTTTGTGTTCTACGGTGAGGAACTCCAGGTGTGAAACGACATAGGCTCCCATGTGCCCATTGTTCAGTGAGGTTTTGTTACTTGATTTTGGGGATAAACACAGGTAGATAACAAAAAGCTGAATGTAAGATTGTTTTGGTTTTGCTTGTTTGGTTTAAGTACCAGAAATAATCAAACTGTGTTGCTTTCCTATGTGGTTTATTATTTTCCAAGCCCCTTCTCACTCTAGTCAGATCCATACTTCATACTCGCCTTGAATTAAATTAGAAGCCAACCTTCATAGATGGTCTCTGGCTTGCAGTGAGGTTCTGCCAAAGGGAGGCACCAGTTGGACTGGAGGGGTGGAGGCAGAGCCTGCCACCGGAGTTGCTGGGAGCAGCCTCCTGCACCAGCTCCTACAGTGTGAACCTCTTTCTTTTTCTGGCCCCTGAGGGGAGATAGCAGATCAAGGCAGTAAATCCATCCTTCGTTCCCTGGATCCCACCTACACTTCATATACTCTCCTCATCTCAACTACCTCTAAGGAATCCTCTTTACTTCAGGACCCTGCTGATTCAAATCAATAAGAGGATACTAAGTGCTCATGTCCCTGATACTTTTGTGACAATTAACAGTTGAGTTTTCATGTTTTTGGGAGAATTTGTTCTTTAGATAGGTTTGAGAATAGTTGTCTTTTGACTCTAAGCTATACTAAATCATACCATTTGTCTAAAACAAAAATTGTTTAAAAATCAAAATTCATCCTAGAGTTTATTTTAATTACACAGGACAATATTTCTTTTTCACATTTCATTTAGCAAAGTATTTTTAAAATATATTTTTATTTATTTTAGAGAAGAAGGGAGAGAGAGGGATAGAAACATTAATGATGAGAGAGAATCATTGTTTGGCTGCCTCCTGCGAGGCCCCCACTGGGGATCGAACCCACACATGGGGATGTGCCCTGACCTGGAACCGAACCATGACCCTCCTGGCTTATTAGGTTGACAGTTGACCACTGAGCAAAACTGGCTAGGGCCTAACCGCTAGGCAATAGCAGAGTATTTTTAACTTAACATTTTGTTAACTGGTGGACATGTCCTAATGTTTTGTTTCAGGGCCGTTGTCTCTCCTTCATGATTAATCCACCTGTTTGCATCTCATTTAAAGAACCTGATTCTAGCATTCTGTGCAGCTCAGCTGGTGTTGCTCCATGGTTGAGTGTGGACCCATGTACCAAGAAGTTGCCTGTTGGATTCCTGGTCAGGGCACATGCCCAGGTTGCGGGCTCATTCCCCAGCAAGGGGCATGCAATAGGCAGTGATCCATGTTGATGTTTCTTATTGATGTTTCCATTTCTCTCCCTCACTCTTCTTCCTCTCTGTAAAAAACCAATAAAATATATTTACTTCTCTAAAAAAAAAAAAAAATCAATAAACAAAACTAAAACCCTGTTCATTTCAGATCTCATACCACCAAAATCTCTCTTGAGGCTTCAGAATGGCATTACTCTTATAATTTTTATCATATTAATATTATTGGCATGTTAAGGCTGAACAGTCACCCCAAAAGAAAACAGGAAAATACTAATCATCAGTTTACATATTTTCTATTCAGTAAACATCCAATTTGATAAAGACATTACACAAATAAAACTCTCTTAAGCTTATTTTCCTCTTGTTTATTCCAGTAAATAAACGCAGTGGCTAAAACAAAGATAACTTCAAAGAATGAGGAAAGATGCCCATTGCTTACCGTTACTTTTTCCTGAAGAGGTGACTTCTGGTTTTGAGAATTACATAGCATTTAATCTCCCAACATTTGTATTTTTACTTCTGACTCAATTTATCCCAACAAAATAAGATCTGGATTAAGGTTTGTGTAGAATCCCAAGAAGGCTGCCAACCTACTGCACATGGACTTTTTAGTGCATATTTGTAATGTAAATTTGTTTTCAACTTGACTTGGATTCTAGCATTAACAATGAGCTTCAATTTGTAAGCCACAGCATTTTACCAACTTATATATAAAGCAACTACTAGTGTCACTAGACAGCCAGTTGAAATAAACATCAAAACATAAGTAATAAGTCATGTTGTCCAGAAATACACATAACGAATCTTTCTGTTATTACTCAGGTGTATGCAGACAATGTTACATGGGATCCTTGTAATTTCATTCTGAGTAGGGTTTGCCCAACTGTCCAGAAGCCTATAATTGAAACTGGGGAAACAGACCCCAATGCAGTTATTTTCAGTAGCTCCTAAATCACTTCATTCTGATTAAGTAAAATTAACAAACATATAGGGGGGATAGATGGTGAAGGAGACTTGACTTAGGGTGGTGAATACATAATACAGTGTATAGATGGTGCGCTGCAGAATTGTACACCTGAAACCTTATAAATGTGTTAAGCAGTGTCACCCTAATAAATCCAATAACAAGAAAAAGTATAATGGAAGGTAAAAATTAACAACTGTGGAATCTCAGAAACAGAACCAAAATTCTACGATAACTAAATTCTTTAGTTTCCTTAGTTAAAAGTAGTTAAAGGCAAGAGAAAAGGAATTTAGTAATCCAAGAACATTTCTAGCCAACTTGTCTAATTTATTTATCAGACACTGACGCTGCCTGTTTGAAATGTTCCGGGTGATTGTGTCCAAGATCCAATTGCATTTGCTATAGAGAGACAGACACACAGCACAGAACATGAGTGGCTGTCACACCGATGCGGAACGAAGTGAGATCTTCCCCAACACCCTCCCCCATGACTGAATAGTGATCCCGCATCCGGTCAACCCGCAGCCTCAGCCCGCAGCTCTAGAAACAGTTCCGGAAGGAAAGTGTTAAAGCAGTAATGCTGTTTCCGCGGGGCTGCAGCTCCTGCT
>NW_006288889.1:602086-633688 GCF_000327345.1 Myotis davidii | reverse complement strand
CGTTCAGGTGCTGTCAGGGATGTTCTGTCGGGGGCTCTGTGCTGTGATTTGTACACACCGCGGCCCCGCGCTGATGGGTGAGGGAAATGATCCACAGCCCGCTCTGACACGTTTAAAGCAGTTCCGCTGCACGCAGAGAACAGTCCATCATTTGCACCCTTCTGTGAACACTGGCTTTACCAAGTGTTTCCATGAAATATGTGCGACTTCCCATTTAAATTAGCAGCACGTGAACCATGAAGAGCACCACAGGTATCTGCTGTCGCCCCAGCCGCGTGCAAACGCGGCCTGTCCTGCAATGCTCTAACAGGAAAGACGTACAGCCATTCATCTGTAACATATTAAAACCAGAAGAAATAAATTACTCCACAGATGAAGCATTACGGCTTGTGAAGAACATGTGCAAAGGTACATGTTCCTAAAAAGCAGCTTTTACTAAAAAATTATTGCAACAGCATTTGAATTCTTAATGCATATTAAACTGAGCGCTTGTGACCATAAATCATCATTTTTAAATGGAGGAAATCTGGTTAAAAATTGAGCAGATACTTGTTTTACATCTTCACCACAGTTTTCGCCTTGGCATTGCTAGGAGACTGCCTGAGTTAGCCAAGAGTCAGAGAGCCTGTAACAAAGGCTGAGAAAACGAGAAGGAGCTTGCTGTTGCCTTAATGCCTTTTTTAAACATGAAGTCATCTAGGCGAGGTGAACGGCAGTGTATCAAGGAAGCAAGCCCTCCCTCTGGTATGAAAAACGGAACTCTCCAACGAATACCCTAAAGAATGGGGATCATCTCTGCTGAAATATGGCTTAACTGCAGAAACATTATAAAACCCATAAAAGCCATCCCAGTGTATACAATGTGCATTTCAAAGAAACACAGATGGTTGCAATTCACTTATACCACTCTCCTAGTAACTTTAAACACTTATACAAAAGCATTAATAACAGAAAATTTTGTTGGGTTATGACAATAGATTAAATACTTTGCTAAATGTTTCACACACATTATCTCTTATTATCCTCACAATAGCCTTTTACTAGTAAGTAGATGATTTTATTGTCATCAGTTTCCAGATCAAGAAATCAGGTCCAGGGAGTCGCCTGGTGAGCCCTGGAGTCAGGGCCTGGCAGCGTGGCCACAGTTTCTAAGTGTTCCCCTGAGAGTGTCCTTGCTCACTCTCACCAGCCGACGATGCAGACTGGGCCGTGACCTGTCCACTTCCAAACAGGAAGCCAGGTTTCAGAGGGATGGCCTGGCCTACCCAAGCCCAGGCGGCAAGGATGACAGCGGAAAGCAAGGCTCCAGGCCCGAGCCTCACCTGCCCAGTCACTGGGCCATCCCGGTAGCAGGAGGCCCAGCAACTACACCCACACCTGTGGCTGCGCACTCCATTCTCTTCAACAGATTTGTCTATTTCTCTTTCAATTAGCAAAGGAAAATATTTTTAACGTGTAATATGGCTTAATACATTTAAACATCATTTATGCAAAAATATATTTTCTAGTAGATCTACTATGTGTAGTGGAAAACCACCATACACAAATACATAAGAAATAACTTTCCCAGTCACATGGGAAATTGTTGCTTAGCAGCTGTTGTTTTAAGGCATTTGATATGCCACCCTGAGCTGGGTCCTCTTGCCCAGCACTGTCCCATGACTGTGGGCACAGCACACACAGAGGTGGGGTGCTGGGCCACGTCATCACTTACTGCGTAGCTTTTGTGATGGTTATAAGTTCCTGATAACAAAAATTTCCCAATTACATTACCTCTTTAAAAGGTACAAAGCATATTGACCAAACAATGATAAATGTTTTTGTTTTGTTTTTACAGTTCGTTTAGCTGCACGCAGAGAGCAGTCCATCATGTGCACGCTTTTTATTTATTTTTTACATGGCTCAAGTTAAAACTGTGTTCCTAGTATTAAACCCATTGCCTATTTGTGCAACAACGTTCTTCACACTCACCACCTGAAGTAGCAGCACCGCTCTCGCTTCGGAAGAAAATGTAGTTAGAAGCATCAATGTATCATCAACTGACACTTTCAAGTTGGATGTCACCTATTGCATAAAGTTCTGTCATGAGGTATCAAAGGAATGATTCAAAAGCCACGTTACCACAGCTTTTTTATCCACTGGGTGAAAAAGGAAGGGACTGAGACATACAGATGGGTAGTTACTGAACAGTGCTGGGAAAGACAGCAGGCGGAATATCGTCAATAATATTGTAATAACTATGTATGTACCGTACCGTTCCAGGTGAGCACTGGAAATATTGGGGGATCACTTTGCAAAGCATGTGATTATCTAACTACTATGTTGTACACCTGAGAGTAATGCAAAATAATAATTAAATGTATATATATACATATACATATATATATGTATATATATTTCCAATTAAATTAAAAAAGCGACAGTATTGCCTGCCCGGCATGGCTCAGTGGTTGAGCATCAACCTATGAACCAGGTCATCACAGTTCCATTCCCGGTCAGGGCACATGTCTGGATTATGGGGTTGATCTCCAGTAGTGGGTGTGCAGGAGACAGCCGATCAAAGATTCTCTCTCATCATTGATATTTCTATCTCTCTATCCCTCTCCCTTCTTCTCTGAAATAAAAATATATTTTTTAAAACCATAGCATCTACTGAATGCAATCTAAATATTCAAAATAATGGAAAGGCATATACAGTACTAATAAGAGTTCATGTATTGGAGGTCACATGAACAACGAAGGCAATTCTACTTTTTATCCAGCACTTTTTATTTAATCCTCTCCAATGCAAATGCTATCTAACACAAAATGAAATAAAGTAAAATTTTATCAAATTTTGCAGTTATGCCATTCCCCAATCAAATGAGGTTTGTGTGAATGGAATTGTCCTGCAATCTTCCTACAAATCGTAGGTATTTTAGCAAAGAAAAAAAACCTGTCTCTTAATATTCATACTTACTCATACTTTAATTCTAAATCAAAAAGGCAAAGAGAGGCATATTAACTGCAAAATTAGGAGGAAGCTAGTGGGACTCCCACTCTAGGCAGGAAACCAAGGGCGCACACAAAAGGAGGGACTGAAGGAGTTCACCGAGGGAACACCTCCTCAGTGTGGGGCCGGCTCACAGAAATGAGATGGGGAATCACTGTGGAACCAGCAATGAGGGGACCTACTATTGTAGATATTCAACTTACTTTAAATGGCAATCCAGGAATGATACAGACAGCAACCTCCTTTAGAACAAATTATGTAATTAAGTGGAACAGCATGGTATTTCCTGCTCATGCCAACTAATTGCCTCTCTTCTATATGTTCCTTCATTACTCTGTTTGCATTATCAGGACACAATGGTCGATTTGTTAGGCTGCTTTTAAAGCACCCATATTTCTAGCTGTGTTTTTGAAGAGATCATCTCATTCCCAGAGCTAGAACTGAACCACACAGTGAACAGATGTCACATTGATGTGAATATCAATATGAGTCAATAGTCTGAGCACACATACTAGTGCACACGTGTGTATGTGTGTATGAAAGCACAAAGAAGCAGAATGGCATTTCACATTTAAAATCTAACTCAGGGTGAGGAACACGATTGTTAGAGATATAACAAAGTTGATGAAAATCCAAACCCTAATTATATATTTTAATTGAAATCTGTCATATGCCAATTCTACTCCTTTTCTGTTCCCTTTGCTTTGGGTCTGGACATACCCGAAGTATCCCATTTTCTTCCCAGCTCCAATTCCCCCAGCCAGTTACTGCAACATAATTGTCAAATGGTCTCTTAACCCTACGTTGGTTATTCATGTATCTTAGTCCCCTCCTGCTCTCTTCTCAATTACGATGCCCACACCTCATTACCTTCCTAGACCTTCCCCCGGGGAGACCCACGGAGAGCCACAGGGCTCCTCAGCTTTCAGTCTCTCAGTATCTCTCTGCTCCTCTCCTAAGCTCTTCCTCTGATTAAATTTCTTGGCAACTCTAACTGAGGATTTACATTCTGTCTGGTTTTGGTTGGGCATTCCCTTGCTCATCCAGTACCTACCGCTCTTATTTTTCTCCAAACCCCCTGCCTGGGGTCCATCGTTCGTATGTACTTTTTCCAATTGTGTTAAAACAAAATTTCCTATGATGCAGCATATTAGATTCTAGTTCACTTTTGTCTCGGCCTGCTTTCTCCTACTTCTTTATAGAACCTTTCATCCTCCCCTCTGTTTGTGTTAACTCCATCATTCTCCCTGATTAAAACACTCTTTTTATAATGTCTAACTTATGATTATCTAGGAGGGTTTTTTAAAACTTCCATGAATGATAGCTTTCATTATGTCCAGTTGATTCATTTCTTCTCTGGATATCTCCTGGCAGTTTTCTTTGTGTTATCAATGTCTTTATCTGTTGGAGTTCTCCTAGCAATTCTTCCTCTTCACTATGCACACATGTCATTGACAGGCAGAGTGGAGGTAGTAGACTAAAGTGCCATTTTTGTTGTCTCTTAAGTTGATCAAATGACTTCTGTACCCAGAAATTTTTATTTTTTATTTTTTATTTTTTTAATTTTTAATTGATTTTTTACAGAGAGAAAGGGAGAGAGATAGAGAGTTAGAAACATCGATGAGAGAGAAACATCGATCAGCTGCCTCCTGCACATCTCCTATTGGGGATGTGCCTGCAACCCGGGTACATGCCCTTGACCGGAATCGAACCTGGGACCTTTCAGTCCGTAAGCCGACGCTCTATCCACTGAGCCCAACTGGTTTCGGCCCCAGAAATTTTTAAAAAACACAATGAGTAATTTATTTTGTTGTTTTGTTGGTGACAGGGAGACAGCTGCTATAGTGGATGTTGAATCTTTGTGAGAAATTTTAGTGCTTTCAAAAAATGTATTTTTAAATTTAATTTACTGGTGCTACATCCTATATAATAAAAGGCTAATATGCAAATTGTCCCCTTGGGAGTTTAACCAGGATACTGGGAGTTCGATTGCTCATGATGACATTCACTGACTGCCAGAGGGAGGCACGGGTCATGGCAGGTGACCAGTGTGTGTGTGTGTGTGGGGGGGGGGCACTGAGGGAGCAAGGGAATGAGGAGACGGAGAGGTGGCTAGGCGTGGAGGTGGGGAACCGGAGTGGCCCTGACTGCCTGCCAGGTCTAGGGACCCTCTCTGTGCATGAATTTTGTGCATTGGGCCTCTAGTTAGTAAATAAAACTATATAGGTTTTAGGGGTACAATTCAATAATACATTATCTGAATATTGTATTGTGTGTTCACCACCCTAAGTCAAGTCTCCCTCCATCACCATACATCCCGCCTTTACTCTCTCCTACCTCTCCTCCCCGTTTCCCTCTGGTAATCACCATACTATTTGTCTATGAGGTGTTTTTTTATTAATCCCTTCATCCTTTTCACTCACCTCCCTTCACCTCCAACACTCTGACAGCTGTCATTCTGCTCTCTGTATATATGAGTTTGTTTCTATTTTATTTGTTATTTTATTATGTTCACTTAATTCCACATATAAGTGAAATCATCATATGGTATTTGTTTTTCTCTAACTGGCTTATTTCACTTAACATACTTCTCTCCAGGTACACCCATGCTGTTGCAAAATGTACCTTTGTGTAAATGTACTACTTTTTGAGGTCTGAAAGAGATGAAGATGGGAGGAAAAAGAAATATCTCTTAAGTTATATTTTGGAAAATTCTTATATCCCCAGAGAAAAAATAATTTTTTTATGATGTATTATCCTATATAATAAAGAGATAATATGCAAATTGACCCTCACTCCATCCCACTGTCACAAGATGGCTGCGCCCACAGCAAAGGCGGGCTTCCTGTAACAAGCCATAACAAGTGATCAGCAGGGACCTGAGGCTGTGTGGTGCCAGGCTGGGGTGTGGGAGTTGAGGCTGCACCCCATCTCCCTGTTGGGGCTTTATGGGGGACCTCAAGCCACACCCCCAGCCCAGCAGGGCTTGACAGGGACCTCAGGCCATGCCCCCAGCCCAGCGAGGCTTGACGGGGACCTCAGGCTGTGCCCCCTGCCCCGGCGCCAGGCCAGGGGACCTGAGGGTGAGCTGGGGGACCTGAGGCTGCACCCTCACCTGGAAGGGTTTGATGGGGGTGGGCCAACTGGGTCTATATCTTGCCCAGTGAGGCTGGAGCCGGCTGGGTCTGGGTCTTGCATGATTTTGAGATACATGCGGGTGGTTGGGGACTGGACTCTGGGTCTCGAGTTGTGCCCCAGACTCTGACAGGAGGAAGATTTTCATATACATTTTACTAACTTTCTTTCATCTCTGACACTTCTATTATAGAGGAAGGGCAAATAGCAATATTAAAATATTTCCTCTAATTAATTCCCTTTTAATGTCCACAAATTTTGTGTACCAAGCCACCAGTGTGTATATAATATCACTGTCAGATTTTGTAACAAGATCTGTTATCTAACAGTATATTTTTAAAGCCTTCTCAGGCTTTTGATAGCATGGTTTGCTTTGGCAGAGGCAGCGTCAGCGGTGTGGGAAAGAACTCACTGTCCTCTGCAAACTCTCCACTTTCCTGCCAATGTTTGATGTCCCATCTTCTGTCTTGTTTATTTGTTTGTGATAAATTACCATTTTGGCATCATGCCCTTGAGACAGACTTCATTGATACCAAAATGTGTTTGATCTGGCCAGCAGGAAAGGAAAGATGAATAATTACTCCTAACAATGATTTCAGGGGAAATTTGGTAGAGGACATGGTTAAGATAATGAGATAGTCTTGACTCCCACACCAATGCATATGCAACATATTTTGCAGTTTTTATCTCAAACGGTTTAAAAATCAGTAATGATTTTTTTAAAGCACTGTGTTCACTCACTCTTAGACCAAGAACCCAAATAATACTCAGTTAAAGTGGGATTCAACATAAGCTCGTCGGTCTGAACAGACTGTATTTTCATATAGAAAATTTCCTCTCCAGCAATGGGGGCCGTTATCTTGGGAAGACACCTGATACAGTGGTATGCACTTGTACACTCCACGAATTCAGTATGAAGGAATCATTGACAGTGGTCTTTAAAACCTTGGGGTATGGGAAATGATGCCAGCATCAAGGGTTTTATGTATATCGATAATTGTTTTCAAATAGCAGAAGAGACATACCTCTTTGTTCATAAAAAAAAAAATAGCCAAATTTGTAACAATGCTATAACCAGACTTTATAATGATCATGTGGAAACATGTAATCTCAACTATGGCACACTGACAAGCCACAAAATGTTCAGAAAAACTAGATCAACTATGGTGAGACAAAGTCTACATCCCTTCTCTATTCAAGGTTTGTATTTCAAACAAAATCTTTTGATGTATCTGATTACAAAAAATATACAAATAAATATACATTGAAATATTGGGGGGGTACATTTTTGGCTAAAAATTACATATTCTGAATTTTGTTTTCAATTTTGGAATAATTTACTGAAAACTAATTCAAGTAAAGGGAAAAAATAGATTGGACAGAGTATTCAGATATATAATGCATTTATAGCTCTATCTTTCAAAATATCTATCTATATTTAACCCTACATCTACAGCTATGCTTATATCTCTATACATTGATATTTGAGTTTGAAATATTTTATAAAATACTGGATGCCCAATGCACAAAAATTCATGCAAGAATGGGCCTTCTTTCCCCTGGCTGCCAGCACCACCTTTGCTCCCACCGGAGCTGCCTTTCCACCTTCCACGCTACTCAGAGGCCCGGAGCAGCTAGGGCAGTGTGGAGTGCCTACATCGTAGCCATGGCAATGATGCAAGCATCCCGCCCGGCCCCCAGCCACTGGGCGCCTGTGAATGCAAATTAATCAGCCATCTTTGTTGGGTTAATTTACATACTCACTCCTGATTGGCTGGTGGGCATCACAAAGGTATGGTCAATATGCATATTTCTCTTTTATTAGTGTAGATAAGTTTTTTTGTGATATTTTAACTCTAATTTGGACAAAGGAGAGTTAGAAAAAGTAAAAATTCCAGAATATTTTAAGTAGATAGGATGCTGATGTGAAAGATGGTCATTCCAAATATGTTGAGTAGAAAGAGAAAACTAACTCTCAATTAACAATTTACTTAAATTGACCATTATCAAAACACACACACCCACCACACACTCAATTCTCTCATCAGTGTCAAATAAAAATTCTTGATTTGATAGCCTGTCAAAGATAACAGGTTGCATGATTTTCTTTTTCTTTTCAAATTATCTCTGAATTCTAATTACTAAAAGTCCTATGCAAATCCAACCACACAAATACATTTCTATTCGGCATTGTATGATTCAAAAACTGTTATAAATAAGTACATAGTACAGGAGTTATTTGCCATAATTGAAATGAAGTTAACATTCACTTAAACAGGCATGCGATTGGTTGTTGTTGTTTTTCTAGGATTTTAAAAACATGATGTAAATATTTATATTTCAATTTAGTGATGAAAGAAAACACAAAGCAAAATCATAAAGGGAATCTTCTAGATAGCTGATTATTACTTAATATTAATAAGCACTCCAGGAATCTATCTTATATTTCTACTGCAAATAGTATTTAGAGATATAACGTTTGGGATTATGAACATAGCATATAGTACCAAATAAGCATTTCATGTAAACATTGTTTTATAAAAAATGAATTAATTAATATTTAATAAAACATAATTTAAAAATATTCACTACAAATGTCAAAACTATTTTAAAAATCTGTGATTATAATTTTTAGTATAAGGAGAATTTAGATGTCAGCTTCCATATTTGAATTAGTGAAATCCATTTTTTCATTTGAACAATAGGTCTTGTGTTTGGCACTGGGCATACAGGAGTGAGTAAGAGACATAAGCTGTGCTTTCAGAGAGCACACTATGTACAAGGGAATATAATCAACAAGCACACAGTTACATAACTAAAGATGTCATATAGGTTTGTGATAAAGATACACAGGCAAAGCACAATGCATGTTAGGAGATATTAACAGAGAGACCTGATTTAGCTTAGGTTCCAGGGAAGGCTTCTCTGTGAATACAAAAATTAAGCTAATATGTGAATGGCTACTAAGACTTCATAGCAACAAGGATGGGGAAAAGTTACATAATTTTATGCTTTGGAAGCTATAATACAGAATTCAGAATTTTTTTCCTCTAAAGATTGGAAAGTCTTTGAAGGGTTTTGCACAAGGAGAGATTATCATTAGAGAGAAAGAGAGAGCGAGAGAGAGAGAGAGAGAGAGAGAGAGAGAATATAATTGCTGTGCATAATTAAAGGGTTCAGAATTACACTGTCTAGTATAGTGCTCACTTTCAACATGAGGTTATTGAGTACCTGAAAACAGACTAGTATAAACTGAGGTGAGGTGGTAAGGATAATATATACACAGGAATTTGAACACTATGAAAAAAGATAAAAGTAAAAATATCAATTATTATAGTGGTTAAATGTCAAAATAATATTTTTGATATGTTGAGTTAAATAAAATATATTGGTAAAATTAATTTCATATTTTTCATTTACTTTTTAGGTAGCTTTAGTTAAAAATTACATATGTGGAGATTTCTGCTTTGGATGAGATGGCATAGACTTTTACTTTCTGCTCTTCTCCACTGAGTATAACTTTAAATAATGTAAGAAACAACCACAGAGAACTCTGTAGGAAGGAAAGAGTAGGACATGGGCACTGGAAGTACATGACAACCACAGGGTATCACACGGACCCAACCAATAGAAGAAAGTCACCTAGGCCTAACATTTTCTTTTAAAAAATTATATATATACTAAAGGCCTGGTGCATGAAAATTCATGCACTGGAGGGCGTCGCTCACCCGGCCTGTCCCGTCTCACAGTCTGGGAGCCCTCAGGGGTGGGAGGCAACCCAGCAATCAGGGAAAGGCGACACCCCATCACATCTCTGCTGCTGTCTCTGCCAGGGCACAAGCTTCGGCCGGCCCTGGTTACCTGAGTCTCAGGCCAGCCTTGGGCAGCTGGGGGGCTGAGGGTACTGGACACCACCATCTTTAAGGGCTGGGAAGTCAATTAGCATATTCCCTCCTTGTTGGCTGTGGGTGTTGCCATCTTTGTGATGGCATGAGGGTTAATTAACATATTCCCGCTTTATTAGGTAGGATATTGCTGAGAGTATTACAGATGCCCCTCCAACCCCCTTTCCCCACATTGCCTTCCTCCACTGGGATCCCACCTGCACCCCCTGGCCTTCACCACCCGATTGTCTGTGTCCATGGGTAATGGATATATGCATACAAGTTCTTAGATTAATCTCTTCTCCCAGCCCTCCAGCCCATTTTTCTCTGAGATTCGTCAGTCTATTCCATGCTTCCATGCCTCTGGTTCTATTTCATTCATCAGTTTATTTTGTTCATTAGATTCCTTGTTCATTTATTTTGAGATTTAGATTCAGTTGTTGATAGATATGTATTTATTGCCATTTTATTGTTCATATTTTTTATCTTGTTTTTTCTTCTTTTTAAGGAAGATCCTTCAACATTTCATGTAATATTGGTTTGGTGGTGATGAGCTCCTTCAGCTTTTTCTTGTCTGTGAAGCTCTTTTTCTGGCCTTCAATTCTAAATGATAGCTTTTATGGGTAGAGTAATTTGGTTGTAGGTCCTTGAGCTCAAATGTCCCCGTCAACCTGCTCATAGATCTTGGGAGGGAAGAGTTTGCCTCTGGTTCCTTCTGGACAGTCAGGAGCACCTGGAGCCATAGAGCATGTTTTGGCTGGATTTCTAAACACAATTGCTGCTTCTCAGGGAAAAGAGTTTTTGTATATGCATTTTACAAAGTAAATATTTTGACCCCTAAAGTTGGCATTCTAGTGTTTGAAGAACACCTGCTTTTGTCATTGTTTAGTCACTTCCTTAACTGACATTGCAGCTTAACCTTTCCTGGTTAGTTTTGTATGTAGCACTGAGTGTGTGATTCCTGTATCTATAAGGAAGTCAATTAGCTTTTCCCCACAGTTCATTGTACCTGGGGCTCCTGTGTTGTCTGGAGGTGTCTAAGGAGCTTCTGGGCCTTCTCATTTGCCATCAGATTCATCATTCCTCTCAGACATTCTTGGCAAGGGTTTCTATCCTTTTTCTGTTCCTTTTTGCATCCTGGGCAGTCCTTTCTCCAATGGTCCTCTTTGCAATAGGCACATGGATTGGCACCTAGTGGGTCTTTCTCTCTACCTTTCAGGTCCCACCTCTCCTTCTGGTTTACCCTCACTGTTTCTAACAAAATGGTGTCTTGCTTTAATTTCCTGTTTCCCAGGAATTGTATCGTTAAAGGCTATGCTCACCAGCTGGGAGGGCTTCCTTCCCCAAACCCTGTCTAATGTTAGAGCTTCCTTCTGATATCCTCCAGGGGTGGGGGGGGAGGGGCAGAGGGGCACTTTGCCCAATAAAAGTTATGTTTACTGCCTGGGTTTCAGGCTCAATTCCCAGCAGGGGGCATGCAGGAGGCAGCCAATCAATGATTCTCTCTCATCATTGATGTTTCTAGCTCTCTCTCCCTTGCTCTTTCTCTCTGAAATATATATAAAGAAGGGAATCCTGGCATATACCACAACATGGATGAACCTTGAGTACATCAAAAAAAAAGTTATGTTTACCATCTAGACATTTTTTGGTGCCTGCTGGTCACCGTCAGTGTGCTTTTGATAGGCCTGATATATCCATTCTAAAAAGTCATAAGGATCTGCTTTTGGTTTCTGTTGAATGTCCTGTATCCCATTCAGGCTTTTATTCAGGCATCCCTTTATCAGGCTTTTTCAATATGCACCTTCTGTAATATTCCAGAAAGGCTAGGTCCCTGCTATTTGGGTCCCAGTTGGGCACTGTCAAGGGAATTACTTCAGCTGGGTTGGGGTCCCTTTGGGGTTCTCTCGATGGAGGTGATAAGCCTCTTCATTATCTTTTTCATAACAAGCCATCTTTTGCTTGCCATTAGTAGGATATTAAAGAGAGATTGTATGTCTGTCCAGTTTGAATAGTGAGTGGCAAAAATGGAGGTGATAAGATCTGAAACCCCTCATCTAGGATCTTCCCTAGATGAGGGGTTGTAATTCTTCCAATTCAGTAAATCTGAAGTGAAAATGGATTAAGGGCCCAATAGTAGCCTACAGGCTCACCTTCCTGGTTTATTCTGCCTATCTGGTATTGCCTCAAAGGGAACTGTCATACTCTGGATAGGGACGCTCTCTAGCCAAACTGGACGCCTTACCCAGTCTTCCAGGGGGAGTCTATTTCTTCTCATATAGAAGGGGCTATTGCCCCTCTGGGGGGCCCTATCTTGGGGCATCTAGCAGTAGGAGTAGTGGTGGTAGAAATCTTCTGGCTGCCAATCCTGGGTCTACTGGATTCAGGGCATTAAAGAGACTCATTTCCTCATTTACCTTTTCTTCCTATTTCTTACTATCAGAGAGGGATTCTGAAGCCAATTCCCTTCTCTACATTATTAGGTTGTTCCATTTTTGTCAAATCCTTATTGTGTAAAGACATAAATGCCCAGATAAAAGAGATTTTATCCCTTTTCCCTGACCATTGGCAAAACAATTCCAATTGTATAGTAGAATAGTAATTTAGGGAACCATTTAGGAGTGATTTCTCCCTGTTGTCTAATGTATACATAGGCCAGTCACTGTTACAATACAAATCCAATTCCTTCTTAGTCATTGGATAATAGCTGTACATGGCCCAATCTGCTAAAATTTGGCCCAGTGGTTTCCCTGTTGTTCTGTTGGGACAATGGAATTATGAATACAAGTTTTGTTTATATGTTCCCACTTTGCCTGGTGTCTTACTATGGTTATGGTTTTGGGTTTGTACTTTCACAACAGAACAATCCCTGATGGAACGAAAGTACAAACCCAAAACCATAACCATAGTAAGACACCAGGCAAAGTGGGAACATATAAACAAAACTTGTATCCATAATTCCATTGTCCCAAATGAGTACTCACAAACAAGTCCTCGTATCTTACCTCTGATTAACTGATACCACAGGCGATCCTAACTGACCCAAATGGCATGAAGCCAAATGTCACAAAGCCAAGTGGCAGGGATAGCCTGACGATGGGTGCCATAGATGGGCCTAACTATACCTCAGTGACACAGAGCTCCAGGGGCACAGAGTCCCGGGCCTGGGATAGAGGCCCCAGTGTGAACACCAGGTTGACTTACCTAGTCTTGGAGATTGTCTGTCCCCAGAAACCCATTTCCTTTCACCAGGCAGGCACTTCAGGCAACTGATGCCTTGAGAAGAAGTGCAGGGAAATTCCTCGAAAAAAAGCTCTCAGCAGCAACTGAGAAGTCCCCTCAGGGCTACTCTCCTGGGGTTGGCCTGCCACAAGCAGCTGGGGTATCTCCAAGACTGAGCCCTCCAGGACTTACCAAGGTCCATGCTGTCCCACCATAGTCACCAAAACTATAACCAAACCACCACTCCCCCCCAAAAAAATAAATAAATGGAAGTTCGGCTGCCTGCTTCAAGGAAAGCCAAACTCTGAGCAGGTAGTGGTGGAAAAGGAAAGATATTCTATTCAGAGAGCTGGGAGAATGGCAGACTCCTGTCTCAAAGACCAATCTCTCTTGGTCTAAAAAACCATTCTTGATTCCTGCTCAAGATCACAATTCTTATAGGGATAGGGAAGGGTGGGCTTTTTTCTCTTTCCAATTATTTTGCTAGCTTTCGGTGCATTCCATCCATTCCCATTTCTAGCTTTTCACATGCTCAAATCCTGTTCATTTATATTTTTGGCTTTTGGCATGCTCCAACTGGGGAAATCTAAATAAGATTGGTGGATTGTAATATGTAAATATCTTGTTTGTGATATTATACTATAGTTTTTCAGAATATTCTCTCTGAAAAAACTAAGGCAAGGGTAAATGATGTTATGAATCTATATTAGCTCAACACAATGTTTAATTTACATAATACATATATAAATAAAATCATATTTGTATTTCTTACTGCTAGTGTACAGCAGTTAGCACACAAGTTCAGTTGACTTGGCAGTAGTTTGGGTGAGAGGTGATAATGGAATAATCTAGAGAAGTGGCACTCAGGGAAGAAGGACACATTGGAGATGGACAGAAGACAATGGTAACAGGACTCTTTGAACAGTGCTGCTGTATTTTCCTATAGCTGGGTCTTCAAAATAACAAAAAATAAATGAAAACATATACTTCTATTTAGACTTCTTTTTTCTGTCTGACCCATAATAGGAATTGAATGGCTCATTTTTGAATAATATGAATTAAAACTGAAATAGTCTGACCTTATAAAGACAGTGTAGAAACATAATCATTTGGGCTAAACATTAGAGTATTATTGTAGAAATGCTCTATGAATGTAATTGGGAGAACTTTCAGCAACACATGCTGATTGTCAAGAGAACTCTATGTGGACAAAAAAAGCATCGTGTCTCCACTGGGGTAATATATGTGTGTGTACTATATATGTCTCTCTGTGTGTATCTGTGTATTTAAACTGACAAAGCTGTAAGAATGAATTAATTATGAAACATATTTTTGAATAAAGCTACTAATAGAACACTGGCATTTTAAAACAATAATGTGGGAATTATGGAGATAGAATAAATTTAAAGTGATAACTTCTATTCTGGAGATTACTACTTCTGAAATAGTGGTATGAGGAGCTCTGTGGATTCATTATACTCTGAAACAAACATAACAGATAAAAATTATAGAGTCTCTGGAAATTGTCCTAAGAACATACAGCAAATGAAGAAACATTTATCCCAGAAAATCTGTTCAATATTGGTAAAACAGCAAGACTCTGTGGATAACTTACTCATACCCTCCCTCCTGCCCTACCAGGTCAGGTTGATAGAAGCTCTACTCCAGGCAGATGTGGCCAAGAATATGTGGCTCCCTCTCCAATTAATTTCTGATCAAAGAATATAATATGTCACCTGGAGAAACAAAACACCAGCATTTCTCAACCTCTCCTACTCCAAGGTACAGAGGCTAAATTCCCCGTGCATGCAGACAAGAGGTCAGGGCTCCCTGCCCACACCTCGCTAGCACTAATAATTCAGAGAATCAACACCAGGAATTACAGGCTGTCTGAGAACACTGAAATTCTGGCAGCCTCTACCCCAGCTTGCTTGTAGGTGAAGGTTTCACACCTGAAGAGGAAATTCAAGAAGCCTCATATATGAAACAAAGCATTATGAAGTTAAACCTAAGGGCACTCTCTAAAACAATGAAGATTGTTTTTAACTTTATTTTTATTGTTCACTTTTCAAGAACCAAGCCTTGGTCATAGAGAAATCAGAAGCATCGTTGTCACCCATATTCATCCACACAGAGAGGCTATGAATAGGCTGTGTGATGTTGGGAAAGTGGTGAAACATGGGCAACCTCATCCTGAAGCCAACCACTGGGGATGCAACTATCACGCCAACATTGAAGAGAACTGATCTGGTCATAAATATGAGACAACCCAGACTGTCTTACAGCCCAAACTTTCTCTGGATCATAGAACAGATCGGGAACAGAATACATAACTCCTGGCACAAAACTCAAGGAGTGTATT
The DNA here is from genome assembly GCF_000327345.1 of Myotis davidii. NCBI lineage: Eukaryota > Metazoa > Chordata > Mammalia > Chiroptera > Vespertilionidae > Myotis > Myotis davidii. The sequence continues at coordinate 618,093 of NW_006288889.1, read as the reverse complement.
TATTTATTTATTTATTTATTATTATTGACACTATTACAGATATCTCCCATTCCCCTCCATTTGTTCCCTCCATCCAGCCCTCATACCCCCTTCTCTTGGCCATCACCTCTCTGCTGTCTGTGACTGTGATTATCTATGTATCTATGTACCTCTCTATCTTCATCTACCTATAAATATAAATATATATCCAAATATATATATATATATATATATATATGCTAATCCCTTCACCTTCTTTCCTTCAGTCCTCCCCTGCCCCCTTCCCTCTGACAGCTATCAGTCAATTCATGCTTCTGTTTCTATTTTGTTCATCAGTTGATTTTGTCGATTAGATTCCACATATAACTGAGATAATAGGGTATTTGTCTTTCTCTGACTGGCATATTTCACTTAGCATGATACTCTCCAGGTCCATACATGCTGTTGCAAAGATTAATATTCTCCCCACCCCCTATTTTTGAAACATAGTATTCCATTGTGTAAATGTACCACAGCTTTTTTATCCACTCATCTACTGATGGACATTTGGGCTGTTTCAGATCTTGGCTATTGTAAATAATGCTGCTATGCACATAGAGGTGCATATACTAGTATTCTTTTGAATTGGTATTTTGGAATTCTTAGAAATACATTCTCAGAAGAGGAATCACCATAGACAAGAATAAAGTCAAAATTGATTAAATATTTAAATGTAAGTCACAAAATAATAAAAATCCTAGAAGAAAACAGGCAGTAAAATTTCATACAACTCTCATAGCACTGTTTTTTGCTGATATACCTCCCAGGGCAATGGAAATGAAGGAAAAATAAACAAATGGGACTATATAAAAATAAAAACCGTCTGCACAGCAAAAGAAACAATCAACAAAATGAAAAGGGAACTCACTGTATGAAAGAACATATTTGCCAATTACTTATCTGATAAGGGATTATTCTCCAAATTTATAAAGAATAAGTACAGCTCAACACCAGGAGCTGTATTTATTCTTATATATTTATTTATTGCTAGGAGGCAAACAGTCAAATAAAGAGATGGGCATGAGACTTGAATAAACACTTCTTAAAAGAGGACATACAAATGGCCAATATGATAACATTAACTAATCACCAGAGAAATGCAAATTAAAGCCACAATTAGAGGTCAACTCACACCTTTCAGAATGGCTACCATCAATAAACCAACAGACAATAAGTGCTGGCCAGGATGTGGAGAAAATGGAACCCTAGTGCACTGCTGGTGGGAATGCAGACTGGAGCAGCCATTATGGGAAACAGTCTCCTCAAAAAAATTAAAAATGGAACTGCCTTTTAACTCAATAATGAAGATGTTTTCATCAGTTAAGATGAAGCTGGTCGCTCCATGACAAGAACAAGCTAAACTATAAACCATAGTTGAACAGAGAGAACTAGAGAATGAGACACCTAAGAAGAGCCCTCCTGGAAACAAAACAAACATGACAGATGGGCCTAAAATACTGTCCTTATTTGAATATAGTTCAGTCAGATTGTGGAGCAATTTACGCCTAAGAGCATTGTTGAAAATAATAGAGCAATCAGCCAGACATTAATGGAGTATAACAGCTGGGTGTAATAACAATAAGGCAGACAGCTTAAAAAACGTAACAGGCACAGAGAATGTCACAGAGAGCCAAGCTAAAACCACTGCAATTCCAGGATGGCTATTGTGCATATCAACGCTTTTGCCTTCTCAGGAGCAATATCAGAAATGTGACACTGTAGAGGAAATAGTCTAGCCACATCACTTCATAAACAAAGATACAAGCAATAAAAACAAGCTCTGAGATGGGAGTGAGGAATTAGTGTCCAGAATTATTGTAGTATTCCTGAAAATATCCAGTTTTCAACAAAATATGGAAACATGAAAAGAAACTGGAAATTTGACCCCATACAGAAAAAGGAGCAAATACCAGACACTGACTTTAAGAGGGCCCGGATGTCTGGTTTAACAGTAAAGACTTTAATTAGGCAATATAAATATAGTGAAAGAACTAAAGGAGCCCATGCTTAAAGAAGCAAAGGAAGTTGCGATGGCAATGTGTCATCAAACAATAAAAAGCTCTGGATCAACCACTTAGAAAATAACTAAATAAAGTACACTAAAATATCCATTAAAGGGTTAAAATGTTACACTAGAGGATGGTCAGTTGGTGTAAATAATTTTTTAAAAATATATTTTATTGATTTTACAGAGAGGAAAGGAGAAGGATAGTTATAAACATGATGAGAGTGAAACATCAATCAGCTACCTCCTGTACATCCTCTACTGGGGATTGAGCCCACAATCAAGGGAAATGCCCTTGACCAGAATCGAACCCAGGACCCTTCAATCCATGGGCCAATGCTCTATCCACTGAGCCAAACCGATTATGACTTAATGTAAATAATATTAAAAAGGAAAAGAAGGACAAAAATACATGAGACAAACAAAACAAAAAGTGAAATGGCAGATCTAAATCTATCAAGAACATTAAATAGTATTGGATTAAATAATCAAAAGTGGTTTTTGAAAAATTCTACATTGATAATTATGCTTTAATATGTATGCTTTTTAAAATTAAGATATTTTAAGAGCATTTTTAGATTGATAGCAAATTGGATTGGAAAGTGCAGAGAATTCTCATATACCCTCATCCCCATACAAGCCCAAACTTTTCCACTATGAGCATTCAGTACTACAGTGATGCATTTGTTACAATTGTTAAACCTACACCTGCACATAATTATCACCCAAAGTCCATAGGTTATATTAGGGCTCACTCTTGGTGTTGTACTTCTGTGAGTTTGGACACATCTACACTAATAAAAGACAAACATGCAAATTGACCGTACCTTCACTACACCTTAAGCCATGCCCACCAGCCAATCAGAGTGACTATATGCAAATTAACCCAACCAAGATGGCGGCCGGCAGCCATGGAGCTAGAGCGAGCAGGAGGCTTGGTTGCCCAGTGATGGAGGAAACCAAGCTTCCCACTTGCCACAGCCCGGCTCTGAGCTCCACTCAAAGCAAAAAGTTTCCATTATAGAAAATAAATAAACCCCAGACACCTGCTTGCAGCCGGCCATGGCCACAGAACTGGAGCAAGCAGGAGGCTTCAGTTGCCCCTGGTGATAGAGGAAGCCAAGCTGCCCACCTGCCTTGGCTGGCTCTGAGCTCCACTCAAGTCTACAAAGTTTCAATTATACAAGGTAAATAAATCCCAGAATAAAAAAGAAAAAAAGAAAAAAAAAAGGAGAGGCTGGGAGCTTCCATCGCCAGGGGGCTTGGCCATCCTGAAAAGTGCCCTCAGCCCCTCACCCATACTGGCCAGGAACCCCAGTGGGAACCCCCCAACCTAAAGGGGGTGTGGCCAGCCTGAAAACAACCATCATGCCCTCACCCAGGTTGGCCAAACTTCCATGGGGTGAGGGTCCCCCCTTGGGGGCTCTTGACTAGCCTACAAACAGTCATCAACCCCCACCCAGGCTGGCCAGGAACCCCAGCAGGACCCGTTAAGGATGTCCAACTGCGACTTAGGCCTGCTCCCCACTGGCAAGTGGACATCTCCCGAGGGCTTCTGGGCTGCCAAAGGGATGTCTGACTGCTAGCTTGGGACAGATCCCCCAGGGAGCTGCCTAAGCCAACAGGTGGTCATCCCCCGAGGGATCCCAGACTGAAAGAGGGTACAGGTCGGGCTGAGGGACCACCTCCCACGAGTGCACACATTTTTGTGCACCGGACCTCTAGTGTATAATAACATGCATCCACAATTGTAGTGTTATACAGAATAGTTTCATGGCCCCAACAATCCTGTGCATTTTGCCTGTTCATCCTTTCTTCTGTCTAATCACTGGCAGCCACTGATCTTTTAAGCATCTCCATAGTTTTCCCTTTTCCAGATTGTCAAATAGTTGAAATCATACAGTATGTAACCTCTTTCAGATTGACCTTTTTCACTTAGCAATATACATCTAATTTTCTTCACACTCATTCATGCTTTATAGTTGATTTGTTTTTAGCAACAAATAATATTTCATTGTCTGGGTGTATCAGATGATTTATTCACCTACTGAAAGACATCGTGGTTGCTTCCAAGTTTTGGCAATTAGAAATCAAGTTATTATAAACAACCATGTGTAGGTTTTTGTGTGTAAGTACGTTTTCAACTGCTTTAGATAAATACGAAGGAATATAATTGCCAGACCTTATTGTAAGAAAATATCAGGTTTCATAAGAAACTGCCACACTGTCTTCCAAAGTAGCTATACCATTTTGTATTTCCACCAACAGTGAGTGAGAGGTCCTCTTGCTCCACATGCTTGCCAGAATTTGTTTCTGTCAACATTTTGGATCTTTATAATTCTAATAGGTATATAGTGGTATCTCATTGTTTTTAAATTTGCATTTCCCTTATGACATATAATGTAGGACGTACCAACTATATATGGTTTTTGATGAGGTGTTCATGTAGGTCTTTTATCCATTTTTCAAATTGGGTTATTCATTTTATTGTTGAGTTTTCATAGGTTTATGTATACTTTGGGTATGTTTTTTATATATATATATATTTATATAATATAATTCTTTTGCAAAAAAAAATTCTAGTCTGGCTTTTTATCTTGTTACCACAAAAGCATCTTCACAAAGTAGAATTTTTAATTTTAATGAAGTCCATCTTCTCAATTGTTTCTTCCATATATTGAGCCTTTGTTGTGTATCTAAAAAATCATTGTCAACATTAAGAAGACAAAAATACAGTAGGCCTGGGGGATGACAGGGGCAGGGTTGAGGCAGTCAATCAGAGGGAAAGGGGGACATCTGTGATACTTTCAACAATACAGATGCATTTTTTAAAAAGAAGACAAAAGTCGTCACTACAGAAGAAATATACAACTTTAACATAGACGCTGAAAACACTGCAATTGTTAAAGATTTTGCTTGCCTTGGTTCAGTCATCACTTTAAATGGAGGCTATCACCAAGAATTCAAGAGTTGAAAGGGAAACAATAGAAAAACTAGGAAAAGTCACCAAGAAGAAAGGTGTGTCATTAGAGAGCACAGCTCTAATGACAAGATCATTCACACCCTCATATTCCCAATTACTATGTATGGGTGTAAAAGTTGGACAGTGAAAACCACTGGCAGAAAATTAAAAAGTGTATTCATTTGAAATATGTTGAAGGAGCACAAGTGGGTCTTAGAGCAACTTAAACATTGTTGGAAGCAAAAATAACAAAGCTCTTCCACTTTGAACATATCTTGAGAAGGCAGGGATCTTTGGAAAAGAAATAATGCTGGGAAATATAGAAGGGAAAATATAAAGAGGAAGAAAAAATGAAATAAATTTGCACAATAAAAGCAGCACAGGCATAGGTGCTGATCAAAGCTGTTGAGTACGGGACATTGTGGACATTACCCATTATTGGGGTCACCAGGAATCAGAGTCAATGCAATGGCATGTGACATGGAACATACACATATTCAAGGTCATCTAGGTTTTATGCTGTCATCTTCTAGGAGTTTTATAATTTTTCATTTTAAATTAGGGGACTCTAACCCATTTTAAGTTAAATATTTTTTGTGAATGGTGTACTAATAAGATTTTTGTCTACATTCATGCTATTTTTGATGCTTTGTGGGTTTTTTTGCATGTGTCCATTTATTCCAGCATCATTTGTTGAAAAGACAATCTTGTCTACATTGTATTGCCTTTGCTCCTTTGTCAAAGATCAGTTGATTCTGTTTATATATGTTCATCTCTAGACTCTATTCTGTCTTATTCCAGCATCATTTGTTGAAAAGACAATCTTGTCTACATTGTATTGCCTTTGCTCCTTTGTCAAAGATCAGTTGATTCTGTTTATATATGTTCATCTCTAGACTCTATTCAGTCTTATGGATCTACTAGAGGCCTGGTGCATGGATTTGTGCACTGGTGGGGGAGCGTGGCCTGCAGGGATCTGCCTGCTGCAGGAGCAGCCACTTATCCCAGTCAGCCAAGCAGCGCTCCCACTGTGGGAGCACACTGACGACCAGGGTGCAGCTCCTCCTGCATGGAATGTCTGCCCCATAGTGGTCAGTGTGCATCATAGCAACTGGTCAACCAGTTATTCTGGTCATTCCTCTGTTCAGCCACTGGGCTTTTACATACACACACACACACACACGCACACACACACACACACACACATATATATATATATATATATGGCCCAGTGCACAAAATTCGTGCATTGGAAGGGTTCCCTCAGCCCAGCCTGCATCCTCTACAATCTGGGACCTCTTGGGGGTTCCGCTCACCAGCCTGATTGCCTCTAACCATTCCCCTGCCAGCCTGATAGATGCCTAACTGCTCCCCTGCTGGCCCGACTGCCCCCAACTGTCCTCCCCTGCAGGCCTGGTCCCTCCCAACTGCTCTCCCCACAGGCCCGGTCCCTCCCAACTGTCCTCCTCTGCCAGCCCGATCATCCCTAACTGCCCTCCCCTGCAGGCCATCTTTGACCACATGGGGGCGGCCATCTTGTGTGTTGGAGTGATGGTCAATTTGCATATTACTTTTTATTAGATAGGATATATATTATTTCACCAACACCATACTATCTTGATTCCTGTATTTTTATTGCATGTCTTGAAGCTGGTTAGTGTCAATGGCCTGACTTCATTCATGAGTTGACAATTGTGAATCTTTTGTTCCTCCATATAAATATTAGAATCAATTTGTAAATATACACAAAATCATTTGTTGGATTTTTATTACATTGGTTTTATAGATCAAGTTGGGAAAAATTGACATTTTCAAAATATTTAGTTTTTCTATACATTAACATGGAATATCTGTCCATCCATTTAGTTCTTCTTGGATACCTTTCATCATATTTTTTAGTTTTTCTAATATAGATTTTGTTAGATTTATACTCAAGAATTAATTTTTGCCAGTACAGTTTTTTAAATTTAAATTACACATTTACACTTGTTTACTGACCGTGATTGACTTTTCTATATTAAACTTGTATTCTATAATCTTGCTATAATTAGTTATTAGTTTCAGGTGGGTGTTTTTTGTGTGCATGTGTTTGATTTTGTTTTTTTTTTCTACATAGACAATCATGTCATCTGTGAATAAACACGGTTGTATTTCTTTCTTTTGATCTTTATATACTTTGTTTTATTTTCCTTAGTGTATTAGCTAGGAATTCTAATATAATGTTGAAAAGCAGAGGTGAAAAGGAACATTTTTTACTTTCTTTCTAATATTACTGGCAAATTTTTAGTTTCTCATCATTAAGTTTGTTTGCTTAAAGTTTTTTGAAGACTTTTTTTATTAAGTTGATAAAGTTGTCCTCTTTTCCTAATTTGCCGATTTTTGTTTTTTATTATGAATAACTATTGAATTTTGTCAAATGCTTTTTCTACATTTATTATTATCATGTGAAATTTCATCTTTGGCCTGTTGATGTGATGGGTTAGACTAATTGATTTTCAAAAATTGAACAAGCCCTGCATATCTGGGTTGTGGTTCATAATTACTTTTACATATTGTTGTATTTGTATTGATAATATTTTTCTTTAATTTTTTTCAGTACTCACCTGCGGATATTTTTTTCCATTGGTTTTTAGAGAGAGTGGAAGGGAGGAGGAGGGACAGAGAGAGAATCATTGATATGAGAGAAACACATATTGGTTGCTCCCTGCACATGCCCCAATGGGGGCTGAGGATGGAGCCTGCACCCAAGTTATGTACCCTTGAACTTGACAGGAATAGAGCCCTCTACCCTTCAGTTAGAAGGCAGACACTCTAACTGCTGAGCCAAACTGGCCAGGACACTAATTCTTTTTTCCATTGTCTTTTTGGAGAGAGTGGAATGTCTTTTTGGAGAGAGAGGAGTGGGAAAAGGGAGGGAGAGAAAGAGGGGGAGAGAGAGAGAGAGAGAGAGAGAGAGAGAGAGAGAGAGAGAGAAAGAGAAAAAATTATTGATGTGAGAGAGACGCATGGATTGGTTGCATCCAGCAGGCACCCGACTGGGGCAGAGGAATGAACCTGCAACCAAAGTCCCTGCCCTTGTTGGAATCAAACCTGTTACCCTTTTTGTGCAGGCTGACGCTCTAACCACTGAACAATGCCTGTATTACTAATATTCTATTGAGCATTTTTGCATTTGTGTTTATGAGAGTTATTAGTTCCTAGTTTTCTATTCTCATAATGTCTTTAACCTGATTATGCCAGGGTTCATGTCCCAGCATCAAGAAGGGTTCAAGAATCTGGAGAAGGGGCTGTGTGTAGAAGGCATAGAAATCCAGAGACTAATTAAGAGTCCGGGGATGAGTTATAATTTTGAAAGGCATTGGGAGTCAGAGGACCTTCAGCTAAAGGAACTGAAGAGTGTCCCTCCTAGTCTAGGACCCTTGCTTTTATTAACACAATTTGTCCTAAGGCAACGTGAAGATAATACACTTCAATGGGTAAGGTTTCAAAGGGTACAGAGGCATTGCCAGTTTGGGGAATAGCCTACGGCTGTCCAGGTGTTTGGCCAGTAGGAGGCAATAACATGTAGATTAAGATGCCCTTTAGCTGTCTGGCAGCCACAGTCAGTTTCCTATTCAGATTTGGGGAAATGCCTTTAGCCATTCCCAACAGGTGACTACATGTGTGACTCAACCCTGCTGAGTCCCCAAGTCTCATCAACCTTTGGATGAAACTCTTGAAATTATGACATGCTGGAATTGGTCTAAGGTACTGGATGTTGATATTAACGTGATGCTGACCTCATAGAGTTAGAAAAGATTCCCTTTGATTAGACAAGGAAAAGATTTTGTGAAGAATTGGTATAATCTATTCTTTAAATGTCTACTAGATTCACCAGTGAACATATTTGGGTCTGGTGCTTTCAGCTTGGGAAGATTTATCGGTTATTGATTTATTGCTTATTTTTGTGTGTGTAAATTTTGACAGATTATGTCTTTCAAGGAATTTTCCATTTATCTCAGTTATCAAATTTTTGAGCATAGAATTGTTTATAATATCCCTCTTATCATTTTATGAACGTGATCTGTAATGATGACATTTTATTTCTGATTAAGTAATTCGTCTTCTTTTTTTTCTCATTTAGCTTAGCTAGAGGCTTATTGATATTATTGAGCTTTTGTAAAAATTTAGCTTTGGTTTTGTTGATTTTCTCAATTTTCCTATTTTCATTTCCTATTAGAATTGATTTCTATTCTAATTTGTATTATTTATTTTCTTCTGTTTCTTTTGTATGTAATTGCTCTTATTGTTCTAGTTTCCTAGATTAGAAGTTTAAATTACTGATTTTAGGCTTTTTTTCCTTTCTAATATGTTTATTCAAAGTTATAAAATTATTTATAAGCACTCTTCTTATTGTGTCCCACCAATATTGATAATTAGTATTTTAAAGGTAAAGTTTTGCAGTGTGATAGAAAACCAATATCCAATTAGATGCTCCCTACTAGGATATAAACTTCAGATTCAAAGATACAAATAGATTAAACCAATGGACAAAAAGTGCTATATCAAGTGTGTTAGTTTCCTATGGCTGCTGTAATAAATGACCACAAAGTGAGTAGCTTACACAATCCACACTTATTTTCACGCATTCATGGAAGCCAGATGTCTGCAATAAATTTCACTGAGCCAAAGTCAAGGCACTAGGAAACCTGTACAGGAGGCAGTATAGCAGAAGTCATTCTTTGCTTCATCAGATTTATGGTGGCTACTAACGTTTTTTTACTTTTGGCCACATAAATCCTATTTTATTTTTGTGGTCACATTGTCTCCTCCTCTTCTATGTATATCAAGTCTTAATTTGTCTCTCTTAAAAAAAGATTTATGCTTATATTTAAGGTTTTGCCTGTATAATCTAGGATAATCCACTTATGTCAAGGCCTTTAATCTAATCATATCTGCAAAGACTCTTTTTCTACTAAGGAACATTTACAGGTTTTAGAAATTATGCCTTAATGTCTTTAGGTGACCATTATTCTGTTTATTATATCATACAAATAGCAGCCATAAGAAAACTGGAATGGCTATACTAATATCAGACAAAATAGAGTTTGTAACAGATATGTTGATAAAAGTAAAGAGGTTAACTTTATCATGATCAGAGGGTCAATACATGAGGAAGATATTCTATATAATAACAGGGTAATATGAAAATCGACCGAACGGCAGAATGACCAGTTGCTATGACATGCACTGACCACCAGGGGACAGACGCTCAACACAGGAGCTTCCCCTGGTAGTCAGTGTGCTCCCACAGGAGGAGTGCTGCTCAGCCAGAAGCCCTGAGCCAGGCTCATAGCTGGCGAGCACAGCGACAGTGCGGGGAGCCTCTCCCACCTCCACAGCAGTGACTTCTGGCTTAGGCTAAGCCATCAGTTGGACATCCCCTAAGGGCTCCTCGACTGGGAGAGGGCACAGATCGGGCTGAGGGACCCCCCCCCCCCCCCGCCCCCCCCCCCCCCCGCTGCTTTGAATGCACTAATTTTGTGCACCAGGCTTCTAGTAAGAATTATAAACATGTACCTACCTCACAACATAGTTCAGATTACATAAAGCAAAATCTGACAGAAAAGAGAGAAGACTGAAATTAAAAATATAAAAAAGAGTTGACATTACTAATAGAATTAAAGAAATAAAGAATTATGGGGAATAACATGCATATCTGTGTGTCAATACATTTGATATTAAATGAAATAAACAGGTTCCTAGACAGGTACAAACCACTAAAAACTACTTAAGAGTAAATAAAAAATCCGAATAGGCTTCTAACAAGTATGAAGAAAAACTAATAATATAGTATTTACAAATCATTCTAAAAAGTAGTTGAGGAGAGAACAATTCCTAACTCATTCAATGAGGCCATAATTACCTGATACCTAAATCAGACAAATGTGTCAAACACAAAATAATTTATAGATTCCTTATGAATATAGAAAGAAAAAAAGTCTATGAATATATATTTAAAAACCCTCAGCAAATACTAGCAAACAGAATCCAGCAACATTGAAAGAGGATTATACATTTTTTTACATATAGGATTTATCCAATAAATAGAAGATTGATTTAGCATTCAAAAATCAATTTATTTATTAAGAACATAATCATGTTAGATAAAGGATAAGAAATTGTTGGTCCTAAATTGGCTGGAATATGAGTTCTGTCAGTAAATTTCACCTCTTTTATCCACTGTGCCTCTGAAACAAGGCTTGGTACATACTAACTGGGCACTAAAATTGTTGTTGAATGAATAAATAAGTGACAAGAACTGTGCTAAATACAGTGTCTATTTAACAATCTAAACAGGTCATACCAGGTAAATATTATTGTACTCATGTTACACCAAGAAACCAAAATACTAGCTAATTTGTCATAGTCTACATTGGTGAGATGGTAACTAAAAATTCATGTGTCTTCATCTGTAGAACTAAAATTGTGGCAACAGTTCAATTAAACAGTGAGGGTACCCAATGAGTATCCAAAAATAATGGGGTGTTAAAGCCCCCTACGATGACTGTATTACTATCAATCTCTCCCTTTGTGTCCATCAAGATTTGCTTTATATGTTCAAGTTATCCTGTGTTGGGTGCATACATGTTTTTAAGGGGCATGGCCTCTTCTTGGATTGCTCTCTTTACTATTATGTAGTGTCCTTTTTTGTCTCTTACTTTAGCCTTTGTTTTAAAATCTCTTTTGTCAGATATAAGTTTTGCTACTCCAGCTTTTTTGTTTGTTTGTTTTCATTTACTTGAAATATCTTTCTCCATCCCTGGGTAGATTGTTTGTTTGTTTTCATTTACTTGAAATATCTTCTCCATCCCTGTACTTGAAATATCTTTCTCCATCCCTGGGTAGCTGATAATATTTCTGAGTTACAAAATATTATGAAATTTTAAATTAACATGTTAATTTATTACCACAAATAGTTTATCTCTTTGTGTCTCATTCTGAGGTGGGTCTCTTGTAGACAGCAGGGGTGGGCAAAAGTAGTTTTATTAATAATGCAATAATTGATAAATAATGCAAGAATAAACTGTGTTTCACTTACAACTGTAAGCCTACTTTTGCCTACTCCTGTATATGGATCGTGTTTTCTTATTCATTCCTATGTCTGTGGGTTTTTTTTATTGGAGCATTTAAACCTCTTACATTTAAAATGATTACTGATAGGCATGTGTTCATTGCCATAAATTCACTGTTCTTCTATGCAGGCTCTAGTCAACCCTGATAGTCTTAAATCCTTTCTTTGACTCCATCTTACTGACTGTGTGGCTTTCCCTGGAGAAGACAACCTCTCTCTGATTCAATTTACTCATCTAAACAGTGATATTAGCATAGGGATTTTATATATTAAATCAGATGATTTACATAAACTGCTTAGAATAGTATTTGGTATTCAGGAGCCACTCAGACTCCTGTCCCTGATTCCCTTCTGCTACCAAAATGAAACCTTTTTCTACACAAATTTCCATATTTAATGACGCAGAAAAAGGAAAAGCGCCTCATCCACAGCAAAACAGAAGTAACTGCTGTTGCGGAAAATATTGCTCATCACTATAATTCACAGCGACCTTTTCCCTGGGGCACCCTAGCCCTGGGGTCAAGTTTGGTGCCTCAGATGAGAGTTCAGTTCTCTGTGCTATTCTGAACTTGTCTGTGTTTGATGAGCTCTTTAACAGAGAACTAATGTTCCATAATGCCAGCTCTGACCCTGTTCTTGTTTACCTTAGACTGTATTATGTCATCTACACCAACCAATTAGAGACCAAGGCATCTGTAGGTAGTTTTTAAGTACCAAACTGTACATGGTATTGACATTCCTTTTCAAAGATGCCAACTGCTTCAAGTGGGCAAGGCAAGGAATCAAAGGCATGAAAATCAAGGACATTAATGGATTCTTCTGAGGACACAATTCAAACCATTACTAGGTGAGAAAGTAACTCAGCTATATTCTTGGGTGAAGAAAAGCTAGAAGAGAAATTGCTAACAAATACGAAAAAAGAGTGTATTTACCAATCATTGCTTTGTGAAATTACTCTTGCAAAATTGTTATCTTCTGCATTCCCCATCTCGCCCTCTTTTTCATGGCTAGTTGGAAATAACTGAGTTTTGTGGCAAATTTAGCGGTAAACTTAGATGTGTTCACTATTAGTCATCTCTGAAAGACATTTGCAAAATTATTCTTTGTCTGTTAAATTACAAATTTTACTGAACATTACCTAACGGTAATCCTCTACCCAGTCTATAAACTCTTAACAATCCTTCATGAGCTAACACCTCATTAAACCAGTGTCTTAATTCAGAATAGTGCATAATTCAAAACCACTGCTATTCCTACACACATAAAAAATGTAATATTATCAAACAAAATATTGGGAAATCCAAATTGGCTAATTAAAGCTATTTTATTTTGTTTCTTGAATTTGATTTAATGATGTTTTATAAAATTGTTCTTATGTATACCATAGAGATATAAATACCTCACATACAAATTTCTTTTATTTCTAAGATATGCACTAATTTGAATAATTATGTATAAATTGCTTCATATTCTCATACATACACATCTATATATAAAAGCCAAGTGCTTGGAACTCCAGAATGACCAGAATGACCAGAACAACTGGTCCCTATGATGCGCACTGTAGCCGTCAACTGGTCTGATCAGGCCCCCAATCGGCCCCCCAACCACCTGTGGCCCCTCCCCCAGGCCAGCCTGGCCCCCCGATCTCACCCCTCTACCCCGATCAGGGGTGGGGCCAGCTGGCCAACTGCCTGCAACCCCTACCTCTGATCATCCCTGCCCCCAATAGGCCCCAATTAGGGACATGGCCGGCCAACCTCCTGTGGCCCCAATTGGGCCCCAATCAGGGGTGGGGCTGGACAGCCAACCTCCTGCATCCTTTCCCCTCCCACCAGCCCAGCCCCAATTGGCCTCCATCGAGGCAGGTCAGCCAGATTCCACCTGTGCACAAATTCAAGCACCAGGCCTCTAGTATATGTATAACTGTATAGCTGATAATATTTCTGAGTTACAAAATATTATGAAATTTTAAATTAACTTGTTAATTCATTACCAAAAATTGTTTGACTTTTACAAATCAAGTTAATTAGGAGTGTAGAAATACGCTTGGTACTACTCATGTAAGAATTCCATGTTTATCTGTATAATAGCCACAATACATAGCCAATAATTTGCATATAATAGGTTTAGAATAAATATTTATTGAGTGTGTTAATGACAAATGCCATAAGAAAGGCTTGACAGAATGCTAGGAGGTTAAAGGAGAGAGAGAAAGTAACTATGAATCAGGGAATTTTGAAAGGCCATTAATAAGACTAGAAAGTTTTAGTGAAAGCAAAAAGAAAATATATTAAATCCATCATTTACATTTTTAAACACAGCTGGGGGGTGAACCAGGTGGTTTAAAAATTTCAGATTCAACAAGAGATTTATATTATGAGAAAGTACTTTTCTTATTGAGAAGCTATAACTAGGAATTTTCTAAAGTTTTGAATTTTATGTGAATATACAAATGTGAATTTCTCATACATGCTTCTGCAATCTTTTCTTTCTTCATCTTCTATTTTTAGTTTTTAAAATTTTATTGTTTGTCTTCTATCTCTTTTATAAATGTCTCTTCCATTCTTACTAGTTTACCTACAAACCACCCCAACTAATACATGTAAAAATCTAGGAGGTATCTGCTAATATGTTTGCATGTTCATGTGGTTATGTAATACATACTATGTGTAAATACACGTACGCATTATAAAAATTAAATCATATTATACAGATTTCTGGCCATTTTGCTTTTCACCTCAATAATTGCTACTCATGCTCATAAATAATAATTTATGCCTGGTTATTTCTTCTGAATTCTGAATAGAATTTTATGATATTGATAGACTATAAATTACTCCATAAACAATAGTACAGTAATGACCATATATATTTAATTTCTTGACCTCAAGGAATTTTGTTTCCATAGTATAGAGACTCCCACACTGATTTTGCTTTCCAAAATACTGTAGTACCCTTTTAATTTCACCAGCAATGTGTCATCATCCTCATACCACTACCAGCTTCCGTTCCAAGTATTTAACCATTTTTGTTGGTGGTGATGGTGGTTTGATGGGAGGTGCATTGTCTCATTATTTAATTACTTATTACTTTGAAGTTCCATGCCTGCTAGTATGGTTTGTTCTTGCTTTGCTTACATATACACTGAATGGGTAGATTATAATGACCACCGGATATTTGTACGCAAATTAGCTACAATTTCGTTTGAAGTTGCTGGAGGGCCAGACCATTATAAATAGGGAAGCAGATTGTTTACCATGACAGTAGAAGTGATTTTTTTCTGAAGATATGGGTAAACAACGCGATTTAACAGCCCACTGTTTGTCCATTAGTTTAATCTATTTGTATCTTTGAACTAAAATTTATATCCTAGTAGGCAGTATCTAATTGGATATTGGTTTTCTATCACACTGCAAAACTTTACCTTTAAAATACTAATTATCAATATTGGTGGGACACAGTAAGAAGAGTGCTTATAAATAATTTTATAACTTTGAATAAATATACTAGAAAGGAAAAAATCTAAAATCAGTAAGTTAAGCTTCCAATCTAGGAAACTAGAAAAATAAGAACAATGATACACTGAGTGGCCAGATTATTATGACACCATCAGTACTTCGTTGGGCCACCTTTTGCCTTCAGTGCTGCTGCGATTCTTCTTGGCATTGACTCCATGAGATGTTGAAAGGTGATGTGAGGAATCTGACACCGTGCCTGATGAATAGCACTGTCCAGGTCTGTGAGATTTGATGGTTGTGGAACCAGCTGCCTGATGGCTCTTTTCACTTTGTCCCACAAATGCTCAAATAGATTGAGATCTGGTGATGGTGGGGGCCACCTAAGCAATGAAAAGTCTCTCTTATGTTCTTGAAACCACTCCTGCACAATACGAGCACCGTGGCATG
>NW_006288889.1:597884-601891 GCF_000327345.1 Myotis davidii | reverse complement strand
ATGACTTTTTTCCAATGCTCGACTGTCCAATCCTTGTGTTCCTGTGCTAACTGGAGACGTTTTATCTTGGTAACTGCAGACAGCAAAGGCGTTCGAACAGGCCTTCGGCTTCCATATCCCATACGATGCAGTGTACGGCTAATTTGCCTACAAACGTCAGGTGGTCATAATAATCTGGCCACTCAGTGTATATCCTTGTTTACTATTGGGTTGTTTGTATTTTTTCAAAAATATTCTGTTATTGATTTTAGAGAGAGAGGAAGGGAGAAGGAGGGAGAGAGAGAGAGCGAGAGAGCAAGAGAAACATTAATCAGTTGCCTCTAATATGCATCCTGACCAAGGTCTGAACTTGCAACCCTGGCATGTGCCCTGACTGGGAATCGAACCGAGGGCTTTTGATGCACAGGAAGATGCTTAAGCAACTGAGCCATACTGGCCAGGACAAGGGTAGTTTTTGTTTTGTTTTCATTTTAAGAGCTCTCTGCATATTATAGATAGTGGTCTTTTATCTTTTCTGTTAGTTTTTAAAACTACTATAAGCAGTGTTGCATTTTCAATTTCAATTAGAAAGTTCTTCCCACCCATCCTCACTCTTCCTTCATTTTGAAAATATTTTAGATTTTCTAAATATTTAGAGTTTTCATTTTTTACTTTTCTTATATGTGAAACTTGAATTAATCTAGAATTTGTTTTGCATGCTGTAATACACGAGTACAGCTTCATTTTCTTCCCAATAAATGCCCAAGTGTTTCAACTTCAGTTATTACATAGTTTTGTTCAATGTTTATTTTTTACTCTACCTACATTTACTTTCCTAGAAGAAAGGAAAGTGGCCAAGAAGTTATGAAAATGGGTTGGGGATAAGACTGCACTTTATAACCCTAAACCTTTTCTTTCTAACTTTGCAACATGCAATAAGTTGCTCTATCTTTTCTAAATTTTTATTTTCTTATTATTGTAGTAGGACCAGTAATGCTTGCTTCTTAATGTTGTTGTAAAGATTAGATTAGATAATACTACATGGAAAGGTTAGCATAAGATCTCATACACAATTGCTCAACATGTGCCAACTTTATTTACTCTTTATGCATTAGAGTCATTGGGTAATGCCTAATAATTAATTACTACTACTAAGCAGCTAAAATGCTGAACTAAATAAATTTAGCCGCTTCATTATCTACCTAGTGGTGACCTATGATGCAATGTGGGATTATATCTATTAAATTTGTAGAGAAAAAAAATTACTTTTGCAAACTGCCCAACCTCAATTAAAAAAAAGTAAAATGATACCACAATTGTTAGTTCTCCTGACTACTCTGGTAGAGATAAAAGTTAACCTCCAAGCTTTAGCTGGCCACAGCTATCCCAATGTTCCCAATGCTATCCCAAAGCTTCTATGACTATCGCACTCTTCACAAAGCTATCCCATTTTTCTTAAGTTTATTCAAATATCTTTAAGGGAACTTTATACAAGTGCTTCCCCTTTGTATTACTGTCTACATGCTACTAAACTATTCATGGAACCATCTCACTCTTTATAAGGCTTTCCCGTTGTCCATAAGCCTATCTAAATGTTCCCAAGATTATTCACATTTCCCAGGGGTGGGCAAACTTTTTGACTCGAGGGTCACGATGGGTTCTTAAACTGGAGCGGAGGGCCGGAACAAAAGCATGGATGGAGTGTTTGTGTGGACGAATATAAATTCAAAGTAAACATCATTACATAAAAGGGTACGGTTTTTTTTTTTTTTTTAGTTTTATTCATTTCAAACGGGCCGGATCCGGCCCACAGGCCAGAGTTTGCCCATGGCTGCCTAAGAATATCCAAATTTGAAGACTGTATCTTCTCATTATTAGTGAGTCTTTCTTAATTAACACACTTTGTCCTAGTAATGAGAATAAATATACTTTAAAAATCTCCAAAATATGTTTTTCTGTAAATAAACAAACAAAAAGTATTGACCAGCCCTGACCGGTTTGGCTCAGTGGATAGGGCGTCGGCCTGCAGACTGAAAGGTCCCGGGTTCAATTCCGGCCAAGGGCATTTAACTTGGTTGCAGGCACATCCCCAGTCGGAGGTGTGCAGGAGGCAGCTGATCGATGTTTCTAACTCTTTATCCCTCTCCCTTCCTCTCTGTGAAAAATCAATAAAATATGTATTTTTTAAAAAAACACTGACCAGAAAAGTAGAAGAAAATATTCCCACAACTGAAATTCAATCCACAACTAAGTTTTGAATTAGTCTTCCACCTACAGGCCTTTACAACTTACAATGTCTTTGCAATACAATAGCTATGCCTGCTTGGGTAACTCACAGTGAATGAACTAGAAGTCCATCATTCAAGCTTCTTGTAAAATATTAAAAATATATATTTTTTTCTATCAGAGATGCAATTTCATCAGAGGACTGACAGGAATAATTTTGGAGTCTTCCCTTTGGGTTGTGTGTTTATTAACATCTTCCTTGATGATGTCTAGGGAAGAGCTTTAGTAAGATGCTGGGAGCCAATTTCAGCATGGTCAGCAGGGCTGAATCATCTGGAGTGGTGAAGGTATTTTCCCAAACCTTAAGCAGGGGTTCTCAAACTTTTTAAACAGGGGGCCAGTTCACTGTCCCTCAGACTGTTGGAGGGCCGGACTATAGTTTTAAAAAAACAAACAAACTATGAACAAATTCCTATGCACACTGCACATATCTTATTTTGAAGTAAAAAAAGGGGGGGGGACAAATACAATATTTGTATTTGCATGTGGCCCTCGGGCCCTAGTTTGAAGACCCCTGCTGAAGGATGCATTGAATGATTGCTTACGGCCAGACAGCTCAGGGCATCTTAATCTACATATTTCTGCCTCCTACTGGCCAAACACCTGAACAGCCATAGGCAAATTCCCCCGTGCTAACAATGCTTGAGTATGTGGAAGCCCTACCCTTTGAAGTGTCTATCTCTGCCTCGCCTCAGGACAAACTGTGCTGATAAAAAGCATGGGGTCCTGGGACCAAGAGACCTTAGTTTTCTTTAGCTAGGCTCCTCTGACCCCCAGATGCCTTTCAAAATCATGCTTCGTCTCTGGACTCTTATTTAAGTTGCACACAGCCCTTCTCCAGATTGCTGAACCTTCTTAGTGCCGGAACAAGAGCCCTGGCAGTAAGAGGTCAGTTAAGGTCTTAGGATTATGATAGCTAAGCCAGTAACATGCCCAAGCTAAGTGACTAAAATCTCAGGTTAAGATTTCCACAGAGGAAAAACTTGAATTTGAGGTGGACAAAAAGAATATGTTCTGAGCCTGTAAACACTCCCTCAGGAGGTTTGGCATCTGTTTACTATTCACCTCCATGGTTGATAGATTTCCAGAGTCTATTACAAGACTCAGAGCTCTATTGCAAGCTGTTTGTTTAGGTAAAATTTTAGTTGACTTTTGAACGAGGTAGAATAAGGTCTCTGTTGCTGAAATAGAGGCATAGGCTTTCCCCAATATTCTATTTGTGAAAATTTCCGTTTATGTGCTTTGATAACAATCTGTTGTTGGGGGATGAACTCAGGTAAGTGTGTCATTGACAGAGCTGTCAACTCACAGCATGATGACTAACCAGCTGCTTATTCGTATTAAGAAAACTGTATATGTACTTTATGGTAAATGAAGGTCCCTCTTACATTACTAGAGAGTGAAATCAAATGCAGGTTTGGCAGCCTGCCTCCAGAAAAGCCAAATACATGAGACAGGTGCTGGTGATAAAGAAAGCAGTTATTCAAGTGCTGGGAACCTGAGAAGATGGTGGACTCCGGCTCTCAAAAACCATCTTAACAGCTTTTATCAGGAGGAGAGGGCAAGCAGAACAAAAAAATCAGAGGGATGGGTTGTGATCACAGGCAAAGGGCGTGGACGTGCCCTCAGTGTCCGGGACAGCTTCAGGAAGGATCTTGGTGTTAGTGAGTCCCTGTGGTCAGGCCACCCAGGGCCAATCAGGATCTGGAACTGCAGTCTCTTATAATATTCTCCCAAGGCTG
>NW_006288889.1:589847-593574 GCF_000327345.1 Myotis davidii | reverse complement strand
TTCTACCTCCTACTGGCCAAACACCTGAACAGCCATAGGCAAATTCCCCCGTGCTAACAATGCTTGAGTATGTGGAAGCCCTACCCTTTGAAGTGTCTATCTCTGCCTCGCCTCAGGACAAACTGTGCTGATAAAAAGCATGGGGTCCTGGGACCAAGAGACCTTAGTTTTCTTTAGCTAGGCTCCTCTGACCCCCAGATGCCTTTCAAAATCATGCTTCGTCTCTGGACTCTTATTTAAGTTGCACACAGCCCTTCTCCAGATTGCTGAACCTTCTTAGTGCCGGAACAAGAGCCCTGGCAGTAAGAGGTCAGTTAAGGTCTTAGGATTATGATAGCTAAGCCAGTAACATGCCCAAGCTAAGTGACTAAAATCTCAGGTTAAGATTTCCATAGAGGAAAAACTTGAATTTGAGGTGGACAAAAAGAATATGTTCTGAGCCTGTAAACACTCCCTCAGGAGGTTTGGCATCTGTTTACTATTCACCTCCATGGTTGATAGATTTCCAGAGTCTATTACAAGACTCAGAGCTCTATTGCAAGCTGTTTGTTTAGATAAAATTTTAGTTGACTTTTGAACGAGGTAGAATAAAGTCTCTGTTGCTGAAATAGAGGCATAGGCTTTCCCCAATATTCTATTTGTGAAAATTTCCGTTTATGTGCTTTGATAACAATCTGTTGTTGGGGGATGAACTCAGGTAAGTGTGTCATTGACAGAGCTGTCAACTCACAGCATGATGACTAACCAGCTGCTTATTCGTATTAAGAAAACTGTATATGTACTTTATGGTAAATGAAGGTCCCTCTTACATTACTAGAGAGTGAAATCAAATGCAGGTTTGGCAGCCTGCCTCCAGAAAAGCCAAATACATGAGACAGGTGCTGGTGATAAAGAAAGCAGTTATTCAAGTGCTGGGAACCTGAGAAGATGGTGGACTCCGGCCCTCAAAAACCATCTTAACAGCTTTTATCAGGAGGAGAGGGCAAGCAGAACAAAAAAATCAGAGGGATGGGTTGTGATCACAGGCAAAGGGCGTGGACGTGCCCTCAGTGTCCGGGACAGCTTCAGGAAGGATCTTGGTGTTAGTGAGTCCCTGTGGTCAGGCCACCCAGGGCCAATCAGGATCTGGAACTGCAGTCTCTTATAATATGCTCCAAAGGCTGTTAGTGTCTTATGGCAGGCATGACTCCTGGGCCTTTGTCCTAAGTCATACATCCTGTTCCCTAATTCAGGGAGGATGTGCAGGATGTATTCTGTGCAGGCTGCAACCGAGGTATATGCCCTTGACCAGAATTGAACCTGGGACCCTTCAGTCCGCAGGCCGACACTCTATCCACTGAGCCAAACCAGTTAGGGCTTCAGCGCAGGTCTTGATATGGATCTTTATATCTTTACTAGAAGCCCGGTGCACGAAATTTGTGCATGGGTAGGGTCTCTAGGCCTGGCCAGTGATCAGGGATGATCTGTGGGACAACTGGCAGGGCGATTGGGGGAGGGCCCCCTCTGGCACCTGCCTTGGCTGGCCTGGGGCCTGCGGGCTGCGGGCAGCTCCTGCATTGAGCATCTGCCCCCTGGTGGTCAGTGCACATCATAATGACTTGTAGTTCTGCCAGTCATTCCGCCATTCGGTCAGTTTGCATGTTAGCCTTTTATTACATAGGATGGTCAGATCATTCTTGAGTTGGTCATTTGGACTTTTGTCAGAATTCCTGAGGTCTCGAGGCCAGGTCATTTCTAAGGTTCACACAAAAACCAAAATTGAAGATGCCTGTAATTGTATACTAAAGAAACAAAACAAACACACAAACAAACAAAACTTCTAACATGCAAGCTTTTATTTTAGGAGAGGGAAAAAATCAAGTTAGAGTAACAAGCTGGGTTCAGCACCTACTAAGATTAATATAAAAATTAATAAAAACAGTATAGGATAGTCCTTTCCAATTACAATTCCCCACTGTTAATTCTTTCTCTATATTCTTGGAGGGAATTATTCCTTGATAATGTTAGAATTTTGATTTAATTTCTTATAGAAAAGTGGATCTGCTGTGAAGCAAACTTCTGTGAATTAGAAACTGGCATCCCTTTTATAATCATTTGGGGGCAGACATATGCATGTAAGCACAAGAAGAGCAAGCCATGATAATCTTGATAAGAGGTATAAAAGCACTATTTTTTAACTCATGTTCTAATTCTGTCTGTGGTGTGCCTAGGATAGAAGGTTAGAAGGGCCTCCCATAAATTATTTATAAAAAAGCTTAATTTAAGCCTACTTTGAGGTACCACCCTAATCTGGAGTAAGGTAATAGGAAGCATTTAATCCCATCTTAAATGTGTTTCCTAACATATTTTTGCCAAGGTTTTCTTCAAGGTATGATTCATCTTTTCAGTTTTACCAGTAAATTGAGGGCTCCATGATGTCTAGTCTCACTTAGACCTGCTACACTTTGCTTCCTTTATGGGTGACCTCTGGTATAAAGGATAGTCCATTGTCACTCTGGATGCTATCAGGAGGTACAAGCCTAGCAATTATTTCTTTGAGCAAAAAGTTTGCTACTTCATCTGTCTCCTTTATCCTAGTGGGGTATATTTATACCTATCCAGAAAAAGTGCCTACTAAAACCAATAAAAACTTAAAATTCTCAGTAGTTTTAGGCATCTGTGTGAAAACAACTTGCCAGTCCCCAAGGGGACATGTTCCTTTATATTTTACCCCTTTTCTGTTGGGTTGGATTCAGTTTTGGGGCTATTTTTGGCACATAAATGACATCCATGGGTTATCTTCTGAATTTCTTTGTAGGTGTGGCTCCTTTAAGTTAGGCTGGATTAGATAAGTCAGTGTGGCCCTTCCATAGTATGTCACCACATGCAAATGTTTCGGGACTAAATACACTAGAGCAGGGGTGGGCAAACTTTTTGACTCGAAGGCCACAATGAGTTCTTAAACTGGACCGGAGGGCCGGAACAAAAGCATGGATGGAGTGTTTGTGTGAACTAATATAAATTCAAAGTAAACATCATTACATAAAAGGGTACGGTCTTTTTTTTTTTTTTTTTTTTTTTTTTTTAGTTTTATTCATTTTAAATGGGCCAGTTCCGGCCCATGGGCCGTAGTTTGCCCATGGCTGTACTAGAGCCTCAGGGAGCAAAACTATGGCAGAGAAGCTAGGAGTCAAGGATTGGAAATCACCATCCTGGCAAGGTAATTAACACTGATATTCAGAAAGCGGTAAGGCTGCTCTTAAACAATGTGAGAGAAAATACTAGATTTGACATCAAAAAGATCAAGCAGAGTTGCTCTTGGCACTTTTCTGCCCAATTTTGATAGCAAATCAACAAATAAAGAAGCTATAATCTGAATAAGACATGATAACCAGCTCAAAATCCCTCAGGGATAAAGTTCTGGGAGAGACCACGAGAGAGATGCTAACTGAGGGATAGGGAAATAATAGTAATGAAGAAAAATGATCATTATCAGTTATAGCCTGGAGCATATATGCAGCTGCAAGGACTATATTTTATCCCACCAACCCTCCTCTAGTAAGACTTTGAACACCCAAGAAAGTAATAACACAGAATCTAGGAGAAACTATTTCTAGAAGGTGTGAGCAAGTGGATCCAAGCCAGGCAGTGGGGGACTTTCAGAACCAAGGCATTCATCCTCTAGCTGCCAAGCATGTTGGCTACTTACAACTCAGAGCTGAGTCCCTCCCTGGACACACACATGTTC
>NW_006288889.1:587171-589390 GCF_000327345.1 Myotis davidii | reverse complement strand
GCCTGACCAGGGGCTGCACCTAGGGATTGGGCCTGCCCTCTGCCACCCGGGAGCAGGCCTAAGCCAGCAGGTTGTTATCTCCCGAGGGGTCCCAGACTGCAAGAGGGCACAGGCTGGGCTGAGGGACTCCCCTTCCCCCCAAGTGCACAAATTTCTGTGCACCGGGCCTCTAGTACTATCTAATAAAAGAGTAATATGCAAATTAACCCTCATTCCGTGACAAAGATGGCAGCCCCCATAGCGGCTGGGGAGGATGCTGGCAGCTTCACCCTGGCAACATGAGCCCAGCAAGCAAGGGGGGCCGCAGGCAGCACCCAGCAGGGCCTGCTGGGCTGTGGCAGCAGTGGCCAGGGAGGAGGCAATGAGGCCCACAGGCAGCATCCAGTAGGGCCTGCTGGGCAGTCACCGCAGCGACCCATGAGCAGGCAAACGGGGTGCAGGTAGCACCCAGCAGAGCCTGCTGGGAGGTGGCAGCAGTGACTGGGGAGCAGGCAAGTGGGGCCCCGCAGGCAGTACCCAGCGGGGCCTGCTTGCCCATCCCATGCTGTGGAGCAGGCAGGTCCCGCAGAGAGTAGAGAACCACAGGGAGCACATCCCTTGAGGGCTCCCAAGTTGGAGAGGGTGCAGGTTGGGCTGAGGAACCTCTCTGCCAGCCCCCACTGCCCCCCCTCCCCGGTATGAATTTCATGCACCGGACCGCTAGTTCATCTTCTATAAAAAACTAGAGTCCATATTAGTGAATCTCTATTCACAGGCTCATTCTTTGTCCCTTTCTGTAAAATGGACTTCAAACTCTAATAAGTCTAAGCAGGGTATTAGTATCCTAATTAACAAGGTCTCTTGCCTGGCTTGTTTTGCTGTCCTATCAGCTGCTTGGTTTGCATTAACTTTCTGATGTCCTAGGACAGGGGTCCTCAAACTTTTTAAACAGGGGGCCAGTTCACTGTCCCTTAGACCGTCAGAGGGCCGGACTATAGTTTAAGAAAACTATGAACAAATTCCTATACACACTGCACATATCTTATTTTGCAGTAAAAAAATAAAATGGGAACAAATACAATATTTGTATTTGCATGTGGCCCGCGGGCCGTAGTTTGAGGACCCCTGTCCTAGGAAATGCATAACAGCAACTTGGGCTGGCAGACACATTTCTCTTGGGTGCTTAATGTACTCTTTTTCTTAAGTTAAGAGTCCTCTTTTTCCCATATTGCCCCATGAGCATGTGCTACCATAAAGAAATAGTTAGAGTCAGTGTAAATGTTTACTCTTTTGCCCGGAGATAGTACTGATGCTCTGGTGAGCAGCTAATTCAGCTTTCTGGCTGAAGTGCCTGCAGACGGGACATGGGCCTCTGTTACCTTGCGATGGTCACAACGGCATACCCGGCTCTCCTTTGTCCATTTTCCATGAAGCCGCTTCTGTCAGTGTACGACCCTCAGTCAAAGTCTGCCAGCGGTGGCTGAACAGGTCTGGTTGGCTGGAGTACATCTGGCCAATAATTTCTGAGGTCTGAGTCTATCACCACTCTCAGAAGTAGGGTAACTGGGTTTAAGGTAGTTGTCGTTTGTAAGGGAACATTTGGGTTGTCTAGCAAAAGGGCTTGACATTTGCCCATTCATCCAGCTATTAACCAATAGATGCCCTTTTGTTCTAGTCAGGTTAAAACTTGATGTGATACAAACACAGACAGATTGTCCCAGAGTGAATTTTTCTGCTTCCTGGAGAACATCACAGGTAGCTGCTATTGCCCGAAGGTAGGGAGGCCAACCTTTGATAGTGTGGTCTAGTTTCTTAGAGAAATATGCTATATGCTGTGGGGAGTTCCCCAACATTTGGATAAGTACCTCAAGTCCAACTCCTTGTTTTTCATGTACATAAAATTTGAAAGGTTTCTGAGGGTTGGGCCACACTAATGCAAGGACTGAGATCAACTTTTTTATGGTGTCAGATGCTATTGGGCACTCTTTCACCCATTCAAGGTTGAAAGGGGTTGTGTATCCATCCCCTTTAGAAAAACATAGAGTGGTTTCACTATGAGGCCAACATTGTGGATCAATATATGGTGGAACACTGCCATTCCTAAAAATCCTCAGGTTTGTCTCTAATTCTCAGGGGTTTTAATGGCCATAGTAGCTTGCTTTCAATCTCCCATTAAGCTTCTCTTACCGTGTCTTAATTGAAACCCAAGATAGGTTATTTCCTGATTACAAATTTGGTCC
>NW_006288889.1:568883-586290 GCF_000327345.1 Myotis davidii | reverse complement strand
AGGCAATATTTCTTCCAATGGCCTTCTTCCTTTCAGTAAACACTTTGGTTATAGCCTAGAAGAATTCCCTTCATCCTCCAGGCCCCTGTTTTTCCTTTCAGGTTTCCTGAAGCTATTTCTAAAAAAGACCATTGTGTATTTTACCCATTCCACCTCCCTTGCATGGTAAACCTTGAAAGCAATGTCCAGCAACTCCATCTAACTATTGGAGTTTTCTTCTAATATCTGGGGTGCTCTTCCCAATGAGTCAGGTTTACCATTTGCACATTCTCAGGGTCTTTAAGGTCTACATTGGTGTATTTCCAATACTCCTAATACATTCTTCCCCAAATTCAGAGAGGCCCTCACTTGCTTTCTGCTGCACTGCCTGGATCACATTTATACTCTTGTTTAGGCACCTCTTTCTTAATTCCCCCCAGTATACACCTCTTACAATGTTTTAAGTATGCCAGACTTCTATTTGTTCAGGTCTCAATTTAGCTCTACTAGGGGAACTGTTCAAGCAGGATTAGGGGTTCCATTGGTATTCTCCTAGTGAAGTCAGCGAGCTTCTTGATTAACCTTATCTATAACTAGCCTTCTTTCATCAGCTGTTATTAAGATATTGAGGAAGGTCTGAAGGTCTGCCCAATTTGGGTGGTGAGCAGTAAAAATAGAAGTAATTAGACCTGTCATCTTCTGAGGGTCCTCCTGGTATGAGGTATTAGAGTTCTTCAAAGTGAGTAAATTTGAGCTGGAGAATGGGATATGTGCCCAATAGTAATCCACAAGTAGGCCTTGCTGATTTAGTCCCTCCTACAGGAATTCCCTCAGAGGGTATTGCCCAGTTCCAGTTAAGGATATTCCTTGGACAAATTGGGTGCCCTGTCAGGTTTTTGAGGGGTTTACTGTTCCTTCATCATATAAGGGTTGGACTGAAGCCCTCTCTACCCTGGCTCAAAAGCATCTGTAATCAGGGAAGGTAGAGGCAATGGTCGGTAGCTTCCTATTGCCTGCCCTGGACGCCCAGAACTCAGGGCATTCAGGAGGCTTATTTCTTCATTCTATTTCTCCTCCTAAGGTCTTCTGTCTGGGAAGGGTTTAGGAACATACATCATTAATTTGTTTCCTTTATTAGCTGATTCTTTATTATGTAAAGACATGAATGCCTGAATATATGGCATATCATCCCATTTTCCTTACTATTGACAAAATACTTCTAATTGCAATATGGTATAGTAGTTCAGAGAAGCATCCGAGGGGTATCACTCTCTTTTGAACCTAAAATATACATTGGCCAAGGAATATTACAGTAGAAAATCATTTTCTTCATCATTGTGTCATAACTATGTGTAGACCAATCTGCCAAAATTTGGCCCAATTGACTTCCTTTTGGGATAGAGGTACTTTGCTGTATGATTTCTCAAATACTTTTACCAGAAAAAAACAACAACCTCCAAATCAATCAGACAATAAGAATTTCCAACAGTGTGCAGAACAAGAATAGCAAGAATTAGACCAATTCCCTAGCTATGAAGAGCATATACCAGTAACAATGAAAGAAAAAAGTCTATGATTTTCTATCTTAATTATTCAGTGGCATTTTGTGAAGTCCCCAATGGCAAAAAGGATACCCAATTCTACAGAAATTCATAGTTATTACCATAAAAAGGCTCAGGAAATGTACAAGCATAAAACGTGGATCCAGAACTCCTTCAGTACAAACAAGCAAACCCCTCCTCCTGAGGGATTGAGATTAGAGTCACAGAGTCTATCCCCTTAATGGGACTGCAGATGACCATTGCTGAGTCCAGGTGGCTAAAATGCCCAGATGGCAATAGTAGAGGAGTCTCCATATTCACACTGGTTCAATTTACCCCACTACAGAGCTCATTGACTACCTGAAGAAGCCTATCTCCTTCTCCCAGCCAAGCACTTCAGGCAGCCAGTGCCTTAGGAAGAACAGGGAAATTCCCTGAGAAAAGGACCTCTTAGCAACTCCTGGCAAGTTTTTTTTTTTTAATATATTTTATTGATTTTTTTACAGAGAGGAAGGGTGAGGGATAGAGAGTTAGAAACATCGATGAGAGAGATACATCGATCAGCTGCCTCCTGCACACTCCTTACTGGGGATGTGCCCACAACCAAGGTACATGCCCTTGACCAGAATCGAACCTGGGACCCTTGAGTCCGCAGGCCAATGCTCTATCCACTGAGCCAAACAGGTTAGTGCTCCTGAGAAGTTTTTATTGTCCTTCCTCCAGGGCCAGCCTGACACAGGCAGCTGGGGATCCCTGCCTGAACTTTCCAGAAATTACAGAGAGTCCTCACTCTGTCACATCTGGGTCAACAGAATACTCTAAAGCAGCGGTTCTCAACCTGTGGGTTGAGACCCTTTTCGGGGTCGAAAGACCCTTTCACAGGGGTCACTGAAATACACCCTGCATATCAGATATTTACATTACGATTCATAACAGTAGCAACATTACAGTTATGAAGTAGCAACGAAAATAATTTTATGGTTGGGGGTCACTACAACATGAGGAACTGTATTAAAGGGTCGCAGCATTAGGAAGGTTGAGAACCACTGCTCTAAAGGAAAGCAGGTTCTGCTGCCTGCAGCAAGAAAAGCCTTACTCATGAGACAGGTCTTGGTGCAAAGGAAAGTGGATTATTCGAGTGTCAGTGATCTGAGAAGATGGCAGACTTCTCTCCTCAAAAACCATCTTAACAGCTTAGTGCAGGCAAGGTCTTTTATCAGGAGGAAAGGGAAAGTAGAACAATGAAATCAGAGGCTGTGGTCATAAAGGGAGAGGGGTAGACGTGCAATCAGTGTTGGGGCCAGCTTCAATAAGGGTCTTGGTGTTAATGAGCCTCTGTGGTCAAGCCACCCAGAGCCAATCAGGATCTGGAACAGCAGTTTCTTATACTATGCTCTAAAGTCTCTTAGTGCTTTATAGCAGGCATGCCTAACTAGGACTTTGTCCTAAGGCATATGTCCTACTCCCTGATTCAGGGAGAATATGCAGAATGTCTTCCCATAGGTTTTGAGATGGATCTTTATGATTGACATCCTTGAGTTGGTCACCGGGTCTTTTGTCAGAATTCCTAGAGTCTTGAGGGCAGGTCACTT
This sequence comes from Myotis davidii, assembly GCF_000327345.1. Classification (NCBI taxonomy): domain Eukaryota; kingdom Metazoa; phylum Chordata; class Mammalia; order Chiroptera; family Vespertilionidae; genus Myotis; species Myotis davidii. The sequence goes on along the minus strand of NW_006288889.1, from coordinate 583,178 downwards.
CTTAGGTTCAAACAAAAATCAAAACTTCAGATTCCTGTAATAAAATTAAAATAAATAAATAAAATTTCTAACATGCAAGCTTTAATTTTAAGAGAAGAAACAAATTCAGGTTTGAATAACAAGCTAGGGTTCAACATCTACTAAGATCGACATAAGCAATATAGTGTAGTCCTCCATTACAATAGTAATGTAAGAATATACACTGAATTATTTTTAAAGTATATTTTTATTGATTTCAGAGAGGAAGGGAGAGGGAGAGAGGGACAGAAACATCAATGATGAGGGAGAATCATTGATCGGCTGCCTCTTGCATATCCCCTGCTGGGTATGGGGCCTGCAACCCAGGTATGTGCCATGACTGGGAATCCAGCCATGACCTCCTATTTCATAGGTCAATTCTCAACCACTGAACTATGGCACTGGGCTACTCTGAATTCTTAAGAAGGTTTTTCACATCAAATATAATTTTTAGTCTGTGGAATGTGTTGATGATTTAATGGGTTTTATTAAAGGGTTCTGATGAAGTAATAATGATTAACTGTTCTAATGTTTGAATCAATACCATGAGATACAATGTACATAGTTTCATATTATTAGCAAACTAGACTAATTATGTTCTCAAATTTGCAAAATGCCTGTTTTGTATTTTTGTATTTCTTTGTGGGTCCTCCCAGGATGGGCTTGAGGGGAGGGCTTTCATACAGGCAGCTTATTTTGGGAAATTATCTCAAAACAAGAATGCAGAACTAGGAAGAGTTTTATATAAAACACAGAGGAAGAAAGGATAATATGAGTGTATGGTTTAAAGTATTTCTCACTATGGGCAACTGGGGTTCAAGCCAATGTCAACTCTCTGAAGAGCAGTAGAATAAGCTTCAGAGAAGCAGTAAAAACAGCTTCAGAACTAATGGCTAGTGGGACTGAAGTGGGAAGCATTCTTCTATCAGTTCAAAGATTGCCCAAACAGTATTAATTCACTTGGACCTCCAGGCCTGGGGTTTCCGCCAGAGTCAGGAAAACCATGAGGTAGAGAGTGACAAGTGTGCAGTGAACACAGGAGAAGGGTTTCTAGTTGTGCCTGTGTGAAGCTGGTCAACATAACAGGGCTAGTCACAGGTAGGCAGAGATGATGTGGTGTGAGATGTGAGGTGCCCAATCCGTTGGCATGACTTTGTAAGTTTTTGCACCAACTCAAGTCTCTCTAAAGGAAGTTTTGAATACATAATTAGCTCAGGGCTTCCCACAATCCTGTCTCTACATTATGCTGCATTAAATCTCTCAGAAGAGTGAGATGAATGGTAAATAATCTCCTTCAAAGCCAGAAGTCATGGAGAGAATCAAATTGAATGCCCAAATTTAAGCTTGATGTTATGAAATAGGAAAGATTTCTGACATTAGAATGAATCTCCATCCCTGCAGGCAAGAGAACATATGAGATAGAAGCTACCCATTAGACATCACAAAGCCTGTTCCTAGTGCCGGGTGATGCGAAATGGTAGGTGTGTTATAAATGTCACTCCACTGCTCAATTAGATATTAATATCCAATCCCTGGCAGCAACTTCTAATCCTCTGCCATCTGACAATGGCCTGTTTTTGTTTTTGTTTGTTTTTTTCATTTCCATGTAAAAAATAAAAACTCAGATGTGCTCCAGTGTTACAGAAGAGCAGAAAAAATGCAGCCTAAATACAAAACAAGCAATTCTATCTAAAAAATTGAGTAAAATATTCTTGTTATGGTTATATTAAATACTGTAAAGCAACATTAATCATATATTAGTGATGCATTAGAAAAATCCCAGGGTTTTGGAGCTGCAAAAAGCCTTCCCTCAAAGATAATAACCAGGATTTTTTTAGAAATTAAAGAATCATGAAAAATTTTCTAATGATCGATATAATGAGCTTTACTCTTTGGTTTTAATTTTCTCTGCCCTCTAATGGCCTTACATCAGTCAAAATAAACTTTTTTCCATTAAAAATGATAACATTAGTAACAACAATAGCCTTAAGTACATTCTTGGAAATAAAATTCTAGAAATCTCAATGTTTTCCGCATTATCTTCAAGACACTGAAAAATCAATAGCTCTCAAAATGCACAGAATTAACTTCTTTTTCTAGATGTTTCTCACAAAGAAGACATTTAAAGTACACTCAGTAAAATAGGAATATAATGTGCAATAATTTATATTAGCTAATATTCTGATGGAACCTCTTAATGTATCATGCTTTTGCTTAGAAGAGATCAATAAGTACTATACATGTTTTACCATTTTCATATGCCTTTATGGGCAATAACAATTATGGGTTTGTCCACATGATCATATTTAAATATAAGCAACTTACTGTTTGCAGACTTGTGAAGTTTATTAAGGTGAAACAACTGCCCTCATTGGACTTAATGAAATCTACACTCGCATGTGCCTGGAAAATCATTACAAATAAGGTAAACACAAATAAATCAGAACACAATTATTAGTTTTATTTTCTAAAATAAAATTAGTCCATCTAAAAGTAATAAACTTGGAAACCCTGACATAGCAACTTCTCCTCCAAGCAACTAACTCCTCCTTTAAATATTAATAAAAGTGGCTTTTAATTGTGTGTGTGTGTGTGTGTGTGTGTAGCTTTCCTGTTGCCTTACTATTAGTTAAAACCTTACATTGCTTTGACCTTAATTTCACAGAGTCCTTTCTGCATTGCAATGCATGAATTCATCACTTTTATGCCTAAGATTCCTTTCCCTTGAGGCTTGGGAATAGGATGTGGAATAATGAAGAAATAGATTTAAGGACAGTGTGTATTAGGAAAAGCCTAAATGACCCTTGAAAAAGATTTTCTGAAGAATCTCTGAACAAATTTATGCAAATGGATGTTTCTGTCTTCTGAGTGAATCCTACTACATGAAATGTCTTCTCTCACTGTAGGTACCTACTGGGCTAGGCATCACACTCCTCTAGCGCAGAGAAAAAAGTGTTCAGATATAGATTTGCATTTTATCTTTGATGCATACTTGTTTCAATAATGTAGCACATTTCTAGTTTAAGATGGCAAACAATGCATCAAAATCTACATATCCTCTTTCTAAAAATAATAATTGAGGGATAAAATATTCATACCTACACAAATATGTTTATGTCGTATATGTACTGACATACATAGCTATAATACAACGTATACTCCACTATATAACATACCATCAATCTACTCAAAATTATGTTTTAGCAGAATACAAACTCTGAGGAATTCTCTGAAAGCAAATACATTCAGATTTTTAAAAATATATAGAGCTGTGAATTCTGTGGTCCAAAGTAGTCATGGAGGCCAAAAGAAAAACTGATCTCTCAGCCAAAAATACAAAGGGCAGGGATGAGCCTTGGGGAATTAATGAAAGCAATTATTAATCTCCTTCTGTATCTTACAGTCTGCCTATTAAACTCAGGACGAAGGCCAATGAAAGTTTTAAAAACAAATGAATAATTGATGTGAAGACCACTAATATGCTTGATCGTCTGAAGAAAATAGGAATAGAGATTGAAGAAACTCATAATTTCCCATGTGTACATATGAAAAGGGGAGGAGGAAAGGTAAATAATGCAACTGTAAATATAGAAACATCTACCTTTTCCAAATATGCTTCTTACGTTGTCAACTTTGGGAATTCTGGCTGGCAACATGCACCCTCTGCTGTGAGCCACGACTCCATGGAATCCATACTTAACCCTGCAGTCTGACTCAGAGGGAAACATACACAACTGCAAAGAAAATCCAGTCTGATAACTAAAATAATTGATCTAATTCTCAGCCATATAGGTAAAGATTAAAATAAAGAGAACATAGAAATACTTAAAGATACAGAAAAGGTAAAGAGTCAAATATTCTCAGAAAATTCAAGATTATTGTGTAATAAGATGTGCTTCAAAAGGAAGAATAACAGAACAGATTAAAAATTGGTTGTCACAATCTTTCTTGTAGAATTACATATAATTTATTTAGATACCTCCCACTCCATGAGGTAGAGCTTAATTCCTGTCTCTTTTCCTCTTGGTTATTGAATGGGCTTATTGATTCTACCAAAGTTGGGAGTAGAGAAGGAAAAACTTTATAGTGGAGAAATAAACAACCTTAGCCAACTGATCAAGTTTAGAAAATAAGGATACAATGTGACAAGAAGGGAATTTCACATGTGTCATAATCTTTCCAAAAATTCATAACCAAATCTAAAAATGAGAAAACCATCAGGCAGATCCAAATTGTAGAACATTCTGCAGAGTACCCGTCCAGTACTCTGTAACACTTTGCTTTATAGAAAAACAAAGAAAGACTGAGAAACTGTCAAACTGTCACTACATCTATAGTGATCAACTATGGAGAAAATGGAACAATGCTTGCATCAGTTTAACCTTTAAATATTGTACCCAGCCAAACTCTCAATTAACTATAAAATAAATAAATTTGTAGACATTTAAGGGTGCACCATGTTTAAAAACCACAGAATATCTGTGAAAGCATTATTTAAATGTATACCACTAAAACTTAAAACAGAAGTCAAGAAAAAATAGTATTTTATTCAAGAAATAGTTGTTTCTAAAAATTTCCCAAGGGAAAATACACTCAATAAAGAAATGAAGCAATGGTGAGTGTGGCCCAGGTGGTTGAGTGTTGTCCCATGCAAGGAGAGGTCACTGGTTTGATTCCCAGTTAGGGCACATGCCTGGGTTGCAGGCTCAATGCCCAGTAGAGGGTGTACAGAAGGCAGCCAATTGGTGGTTCTCTCTAATCAATGTTTCTCTTTCTCTCTTTCTTTCCTTTCCTTTTTCTCTCTAAAATCAATAAAAAATATTTTTTTAAAATAAAGAAATGAGATAATTTATTTAATTGTAACTTTTGGGAAATTCTTATTTCAGCAGCACGGGCTTGGTGGCAAAGTTTTTTAATTCCTTCTCTGTGGTCAATATATTGCATAATAAATAAAATTTTTCTTAATTATATAATCAGATGTTTGTTTGTTTGCTTAAAAAATTAAATCACTGAGAGTTGAAACCTTAATTGTATTGATAAAACAGAATACAATGGTCGCACATCTTAAAAGTATAAATGTTAGAACATGACAGAGAATTAATGTTTGTTTTCAGATCAGGTGGGTTAGCTAGAATTCCAGCTTCATGTCTGACTAGCCCATGTGACCTTAATCTAGTTACTTCACCTTTCTACATTTCTATTTGTCTATTTTCTATTTATGCAATGAGGGTGATGAAAAACATAACATTGGATTGTTAGCCATTTAGATTGAGGACATAATGTATTAGGAAAGAGAATGCACTCAGTACATAGCTATTACTTAGCTATTGTTATTAACTGTGCAAAATAAGGATGTCTAGAAGAGAGAGAGAAATAATTTTCACTGTTAATTTCTTATTGTTAACAGCAAAGAAATAAAATATATTTTTAAAATTCACAAAATATAAGATATGTATTATAATTACATTGTTTGAAAGTATATACAAACATAATATAATAAATGAAAATCACTAGCTGGCCTGGTCAGATGGCTCAGTTGGTTGCGGGCATCATCCTGTACACCGAAAGGTTGCAGGTCTCATTCCCAGTCAGGGCACATACCTACAGAATGAGTTCCGCCGTTGGCCAGGGCATGTTCAGAAAGGTGTCCGATCAGTGTTTTTCTCTCACGTTGATGTTTCTCTCTCTCTTTCTACCTCTACCTCCCTCTAAAATCAATAAGGATGTCCTCGGTAAGGATTAAAAAATATCACTTGTTGAAGGTGAAGCAGAGATGGTAGACATTATAAATATACCTAATTCTTCATCGTTTAAAGAAAAAACACTGTGGGATCTATTAAATTAGTTTAATCAAGAAAAAGATATTTGATAGCCAAAGTTATTATGGACACAATCAGAAGGCCTAACAAGGCAAATTGTAACAATTGTTAGTTCTAGGAAGAGAGAGTCAAGAGGAAGAATGATTAAAAAATTCTGAGATGACATTGGTTAATAACATGTTTTAGTTGTACAGCATCATCATTTGAAATCTGTATACTTTAGTAAATGTTCACTACTAAAAATAATGATTTTCTTTTTTTTTACAGTTTTCTATGTTTTCCCTTATTTTAGTATTAGACTTATAATAATGATATTTAAAAATACTGCCTAAACTATGTCTAAAAATACTGTATACACAACTAAACTGAAAAAGTTACATATCACATGACTGCAATCATATAGCATGCAAGGGGAATGTATTGTGTTATTGGTACATTTTTATTTTCTTTAATGTTCTTGCTTTTTCCATGAACTTGGGAATTATGTAAAATGTGACATGATTAATAATAGCTAATAGAAATTGTTTGTGTTAATAAAATACAAATATTGCAAACACATCCCACTAATCTCTCCCCTGCTTGGTTCATAACTTGTCTCCAAATGTTCTCCTCAAACTTATTTTTTGATTCTCTCTAAAATATAGAATGAATCAAACCTTTACAATAAACAATTTCTAGAGAAAAAAAGAGACTTGCAAAACCACCAATTAAATAAAAATAGGCATGTGTTTAAATGAAGTAATTGAAAAAGTACTGTGTGAATAGAGAGCAGGGGCCGCCATTCCCGAGGCATCAAGAAAACTCTACAGAGAGGACACATTCTTGAGTTCAACTTCGATAATGGAAAGGAACTTGCCAGTTCACTTTGGAGCTGGGGTTGTTCAGGCTGAAAGAGGGTGCCTGCGCTCCTCAGCCAGCCGCCAGTGGCACAACTAGGATTTTAGTCCCGTCCGTCCATCTTCACTACAATGCCTCACCGTCTGTGACCATCTGTGGGTTGTATAGTCATATATTTAGAAACAAAGCCAGAGAGATCATAATAATTAGAATTGGGCAGGGCTACATTTTCTCAGTGCTATTCAATAGGTAATAATGACGATGGCATTACTAAGAAACTGGCAAACACTCCAGGCTTCATTTACAAAATTGGGATGGGATAATGAGGAGCACTATGACCTCATCACATGCTTTTGCCAACAACCCCACTTTATTCTATTGATCAAACCAGACAACAGCCATGTTGCCAAGCTGAGTCTGCTCCATTATTTATATTCACTGCTCTTTTTAATAATTACTACGTATGAATCTTCTGCTCTGCTTTGAAACTATATGATGGGTGTGTGGTATCAATTTCACTTCCTTTCACCTCCAAAGGTAGAAGAACCCTAGTATGAACCCATAGCTGCTAGACGTCAGCCTGCAAACCTCCGTGCACCCTGCAGTGCTCCTTACTCACTGTGCTGGCTGCTGCTTTATTGGAGCACACAGGGTAAAACCCACTGCAAAGGGCAGATTCCATTTTGAGTAGTGGATTTGTGAACAAACATGAATAACCACAGGCAATCCTTGAGAGGTGTCACCTCAATATCAGATGCATACTCTTGAATTAAGTCATCATCAAGATATTTGAATGTGTATTTTTACTTTTTTATGGGGTTATAAAACCATAATGACATGCTTTCTCAAATCTAATATTTTAGGAATCAATTTTAAGTACAACTTAAGGCTTCGCAAAACCTTCAGTAATAAGAAAAACATCAATTTATTCAATAGTTTAGAGATAAATATGTCTCCTGAATCACAGGCAGTGTACACACCCATCCTAGAGTTATGGCTTATCTAGTGCCCTGGGGTAGCTCCCAGTCATGAAGGGAGAAGAAGTGAATAGATAACTACGAAATACTAGTATCAAGCAGGACATGACCCCAGACTTGACCTTAGGAAGAGGCCTCCAGCGGAGAAGGACAGCTTAAACAACATCCACCACGGCCCAGTGCACCTCTCCCTGGGGAGCCCCCAGTCCAACTCCCACTCTGATGGATGGACTTTGTTTGTTTGGGTCTTTCCTCTGGCTTTGGGTCATCATTTAACTCTGTCTTGGCCTTGAGGATTGATGACATTCTCTTCTTGTTCACCGTTTGTCTCCTTGCTCCAAGTCTGTTGGCCTCATTGGAATGATCGCATTGTAACAGACATCTGGCTGGAGTGAATGGAGAGGATAGAAAGTGGGTATCTAATATAGGAAATTATTAGAAAAAATGGGATTTGGTCCATAGTAGATAAGGATGCTATGTGGTGTGTGTGTGTGTGTGTGTGTGTGTGTGTGTGTGTGTTTGGGGGAGATAGAAAACAGCAGTGAAGAAAAAGTTCTAGAATTGGGATAACTTTCTAACATAGGAAAATTTCTTGAAGATGGTGATATAAAATAAATGGAAGAGGTAGGCAGTGTTGAAATAAAAGTATATTTTATGTGTAGAAATGTATGGATACAAGCAAGCAGAGATTTCCAGGTACCATAAATATCAGTTTACTCAAACAAGTATATAGACTAATATAAGTATTTACTTTATAAATTTTAAAAAGGAGGTTCATTATTCTCAGAATCCCTTAAATTAACCTAGATAGGGCAAGCCTCCCCTGAATGCTTATAAAGTAGATTCAATCTATATTTCTGATGTAAGATATTCCTTTTTATTTAGGTCCAACCATTCATTTAACAAATATTTTTGAACATACACTATGCCCAAGAACTGCAAATACATTTTAAAAATAAGCAAATTAGCATTAAATACATCAAGTAGAGGACTATCTTCCATGAAAGTAAAATAGAGTTTGGTGGAACTGGGGATTGAGTTTAGTGTCATTGGTCAGAAAAACCCTCTCTGACAAGATGACCACAGCATTCAAGGCAAAGGAAGCCAGAGGAAAGCTACCTGGACACCCACAGAACAGGAAGCGTGAAGCACCTGAGAGGGAAGACAGCTGAGGTCATAGGGGCCTAGCCAGAAAGGTGGAGTAGAGTGAGGAAGAGGAGGAAGTAGGAAGGCAGACCTTTGAGCAAACACTTGAAGTAGCTGAGATGGTCCTGTGCTGGGAAAAGCACAGGAAAAAGGCCGCCCTGGAGAAGATCTCCTTGAGGAAGCGCAGTAACGGACCCCACGGGCGAGTAAGCCTGACAGGTCTGCAAAGGGAAGAAGAGGAGGAAGGCACTGCTTAAGAGTTCCAACCCACCAGCGGTGGCCCATCGGGTGAGCCTGGCTACTGACCAGCTTTGTGACCTTTATAGATCTCACTTTATCCATTGATATAATGGATAGACAACAAGGTCTCCTTCAGGGGGTGTTGTGAGGGTTAAGTGAAAATATACACATTAGAGCACGTTATTACATATATATATATATATATATAGCTAATATGCAAAGTATCCCCTCAGGAGTTTGACTAGGAGTTTAATCCCTTGCTATGATGTACGCTGACCACCAGGGGATGGCATGGAACATGGCAGGCGACCAGCAGCAGTGGCAGGGCTCTGAGGGAGCAAGGGAAGGAGGAGGGTAGGGAGGCGGGGAGGCGGGGAACCTGATCAGCCCTGATCGCTGGCCAGGACTAGAGAACCTACCCGTGCATGAATTTCGTGCACCCAACCTCTAGTTATTAATGTTAGGATAGCTGCTGGGGACAGTAGCACAGGAGGGTCTGGGATGCCTCCTGATGGAGGCAGGCTCAAGGAGGGAAGAGTCACAGTAGGAGCATTTAAATATTTTCTCTAAAGGAGAGAAGAGACCATGGGAGCTGGCAAAGGGAGCTAGGAGGTCATAAAAGGTAGGGCTTGTTTGTTGGAGGCGGGAATGTGATGGTGTGTTGGCATGCTTTAGGCATGAGGGCGGAAAAGGAGACACATGCAAGCTGGGAGACCTGAGCAGATGGAGGGGTGGAGCCAAGGCACACTTACAGCAAACAACCCACATGTGGGAGATCTTGCGGTAGGAATAGATGGAAAATCTATCCTGTTTCTCTGATAATCAGCACTCATTTCTCTTCCCCTAGAGAACCAACCACAACCCAATACAGACTTTCTGGTTCGAGTTTTAACAGATTTTAGCATTTTGATTTCTCAGTATCTAAAGGATTGCCATCTCTACCCCACCCAGGACATATCTTGTGATATGTTCCTATCCAAGTTCATCATTGGCTCAAATTTCTTTCACCCTCCTCCGAACACAAGTTGAGACCTGCACAGTGTTGGAGTTTCAGTTGACATCAGCTGTAATTTGGGATCGTCTGGTCAGTAATTGTTCCTTCTCAGGTCAGTAATTCCCAAGGCTGCCTCCCACAGGCAGTGGCAGCACTGGGTAATGTTTTAGAAACACACGTTCTCAGGCCCCACCCTGGGGCTGCTAACTCAGGAACTCCAGGCGTGGGGAACGGTAAGGGGTGCTTGTTGGAACAAGCTCTCCAGGTGACTTGGGGTGCCGGGGGCGGGGGTGGGGGGTGAGAAGCATGCACATGAGAGAATCAGGAAAGGCAGTCTGCTTTTACTCCACTGCCACCCGACCACACAAACACTAATTTAGAAAAATCACATGGAGAGGTCAACAGATGGGGGCATTGGGGGCAACTGCAATACTTTCAACAATAAAGATAACTTTAAAAAATAAAATAAAATATACTACAAAGAAAAAATCACATATTACACATAGGCTCATTATATAAAATTTGTGAACTGAGAAAATTAGAAAAGTTGTAAAGGCCAGTCAGGGTCCCATTTCTCAAAGACTACTCATGTCAACCTTTTTTGTTGTTTTTTTTTTCCTGTGCGGACCTTGCCATTCATTGCCTTTGTCAAGCTTGCTGCCCGGGCCAGGCTGTTGCTCTCACTGGCTGAACTGCACACACTCCCCTTAGTGGGATTAACTTGGAGATTCAGGAAGAACTAATCTTTTTGTCTAGCAAAATGCACTTTGCTTAGAGCTCGCTTTTCTTGAAGATGCATATCTCTCTGTGGCCAGACTTATGCTATTTCCCTGCTTTCTATGGGCTCCCACAAATTACGTATGCAGTCAATAAGCATCTTATAAGTAACTACTCTTTCAGGCTGGATTGGTGGTTGTGCCAACTAGAAAAGAATGTTGATTCTGGCACTTTGTTACCGTTGTGCCTTATAAATATGGAGCTTTATTAAAAGAAGCAGGGATGGTAGGGCCCCCCTGAAGCTTGTGCAGAGCGGTTATGAAGGGAGGGAATCTAGAGCTGGGACACATTAGCACACTGGCTGCCAATCAGGCATCCTGGGCTGCTTGGAGGTGAGAGGTGGGTGGCTGGAGGCTTGCAGAAGCAGCTGCCATATGAGCCATCTCACTCATTGAGCAATTCTTGCAATGCCTTTCTTCCCAGGATCCCAGCTCTCAGCAGTACTTGCTTCAGTTCTTCCCTGTTCTCTATTTTTTCCAATTCCTCTTTCTAAATCTTTTACTATATAACTATTTCATCTCTTCAATATAGAAAACACAATAAATATCTCCGTACCATCTCTGCACTGTCTCTCTTCTTTGCATTAATAGAAATACTCTATTTTTCATTCACATTTTTGTTTCCTTTTGCTTTCTTATAGGCAAAGACTGCTTCCTTTCAGATTCGCTCATGTAAAGGATTTAGACTCTTCCTACGGCCGTTATGGCATCAGTTTTCTTTTACATCAATGATTTTGCCAAGTGAGATTTATGAAAGACTGACAAAGAACAAATGGAAAAAACCTCTTTGTAAAGACAGAGGAAATCACTTTTCACAGCTTAAACCAAATATTTTCAAAATTTGCATCTCTAAATTTAAACATGCTTACACCCACTCACCTGGAGCAGATACACTGCAGGAAAGCAAAACTAGAGGGAACGAGTCTGAAGTTGAGCGGAAGACTTACTGTATGTTTTATCATAGTTGCTTATGGATTTAGCTCTGTTTGCCTTTTTATGTTAGAGACTTACTTATAATCCTTAACTGTCCATGGAATTGTACTTCAGGTGCAGTAGTTTAATAGCAGTATTATAAATTTCAATTAAATTTTGTCTACTTTTGGGAAATAAGACAATCATATTTTAAAAGTATAGAATTGTCAATATTTTTCCAAGTAAATTCAAAGACAAGATGTTACATAGCCTTAGGCAGAAAAAAAAATTTCACCAATTAGGCACTCTTTTCCTGCATCCTCTAAATTTATTCTTTCACTTCTAAAATAAACTTTTCTAAGTTTATCAGTCATCTTAATCCAATATAATAAGACATATTATCAGAAAATCACTAAGTCATGATTTCTCAGGAGTGCTTTCAGGTTGTCACTGCAGCCCTGGCGTCCACACATACAGCAGATGAATTACCTTTTAGTTTCTTTTGTGATCACCTTGTTCTCTGGGCCCAGATCAGGTTGATCCAGAACAGATGCTGGATGGACAAATCCCAGCTTCCATTTATTGAGCAGGAACACAGCAGAGAACAGAAAGGAGGCTGGGCCATCCTCTGCGCCTGCTTTATTAGTTCTCAGTGCGTGCTTCTGCCCCAAGTGCCTTCTATGCTAGTTGTGTATTATTTTTAAAGTATTTTTATAATAGTTATAATATTTTATTGATAAGATTATTATAACTGAGTGATACTCAAATATTTTGGTTGGTGGTACAACTTAGTGATATTAACATAACAATGTGTCACAAAAATTTTCTTGTCATACATCTGCATTCCCAAAAGAGTGTGTGTGTGTGTGTGTGTGTGTGTGTTTGTGTGTGTTGGGGGCACAGATGTAACCGTATATAATAAAGAGGTAATATGCAAATTAACCCTCACACCCTCACAAGATTGCTGCCTGTGACCAGGCAGGAAAGGGGGTTAGTGAGGGATGACCAAACGACAGAACAAGCAGACTGCATGGGGTGACCAGGCTGGCAGAGGGTGCAGTTGGGGACAATTAGGCTGGCACACAGAGGCAGTGGGGGGTTATCAGGCTGGCGGGGGTGGGGGCAGTTAGAGGCAGGCAGGTAGGTGAGCAATTAGGAGCCAGTGGTTCATGATTGTGAGAGGAATGTCCAACTGCCATTTTAGTCCCAGATTGGGCCTAAATTGGCAGTCAGACATCCCCCAAGGGGACCTGGATTGGAGAGGGCACAGGCTGGGCTGAGGGGATCCTCTCACAACCTGTGCATGAATTTTGTGCACCGGGCCTCTAGTATTGGTATAAGAGTGGATACTTGGACCAATTCAATGATCTGGCAATAAATTGGGATTCTCAGGGGAACAATTTGGAGAAGTACTTAAGATTAAATGCTTATTACATAATGCATCTGCTTTATTAACAAATGGTTACCTAGTGACTCATAGTAATTTTATAAAAATTCCTATGAATCAAGAGATACCCAGAACATCCAAAAGAAGGCCCAAGGCCCCACAGCAGCTTGCATTGCTTCACAGCTGGGCCTCCTCTTGGCACCTCCAAACCCCAAACAAAGAAGAGGAATCTGCAGATCTCTTTGTAGCTCCTGCTGGGTAGCCTCAGGCAGAGGCTAAATTAGCACCTCCTTAGAGATCCAAGAGCCAGTGTACCCAGTGGTCAGAGGTGGACCATCAAGATTACAACTCCTCAGATCCATAAGGGACACACTCAGAGGGCAGACTCAGTGAGCACCAAAGCCCCACTGAAGCAAGTCTTGCCTTATAAGGGTGTCTCCAGCACAGAAGTTCTCCCACCGTAGACACAGCTGATTCTCACAGACAATTGGCCTGGAGGTCAATTCCTCCCAGTGATACCTACAACAATCAAGGCTTAACTACAACAAGACTGTGCACAAAGCCCACAAAGGGATGCACCAAGAGTGCCCACCTCAGGTAATTGGGGAGGCTGAGCCACTGGGCCCTATAAGACACCTAGCACAGAAAGCCACTCTATCAACACAGGGAAGCAGTCAAAATGTGGAGACGAAGAAACAGATCACAAATGACAGAAATTGAGAAAGCAACCTACTGGATATAGAGTTCAAAATCATGGTTATAAGGTTTTTCAAGAATTTTCTAGAAACCGCTGATAAATTAAGTGAGACCCTCAATAAATCTTGTGAGACCTTCAAGGATATGATAAAGGACCAACTAGAAATTAAGCATAAACTGACTGAAATGAAGAATATTATACAAAGATCCAACAGCATACTAGAGGATCGCAAGAATCAAGTCAAAGATTTGAAATACAAAGAAGCAAAAAACAACCAACTGAAAAAACAAACAAACAAAAAAGAATCCAAAAATATGAAGAAAGTGTAATGAGCCTCTGGGACAACTTTAAGTGTACCAACATTCCCATTACAGTGGTGCCAGAAAGAAGAGAGAAAGCAAGATATTGAAAACCTATTTGAAGAAATAATGACAGAAAACTTCCCCTACTTGGTAAACGAAATAGACTTACAAGTCCAGGAAGCACAGAGAA
>NW_006288889.1:556984-568796 GCF_000327345.1 Myotis davidii | reverse complement strand
CAGGAGCATAGAAAGTAGTGGACTGACAATTCTCGGGGGGGGGGAAGGGATATGGGGAGTGCAGGAAGAGACTGGAAAGAAATTGTACACCTATGTATGAGGACAGTTGTGGGGGTGTAAGGGCAGAGGGTGGGGTGAGAACTGGGTGGAGGGAAGATATGGGGGGAAAGAAAAAAACTAAAAAGAAAAAAAATTCCTATCTATCAGCTTCCATTTTAATTAGTGAATCTGGGAACCCCAACGAATGAGGGCTGGGGAGATCAAATGGTCAGCTCCTTTTTGTTTTCTCATGGTCTTCAAACTATTCTATATTATATATTTTCTAAAATAATGAGGTAAGAGTAAATTTTCAAAATTGCTTAGTAAATGACTTGATCACTAATCTATATATAAAGCGTAAGCGACGGATGACCAGGCAACTAGTCGCTATGATGTGCACTGGCCACCAGGGGACAGACACTCAACCCACAGGATAGGGCTTCCTCCTGTCTGGATCAGGCCTGTGGGTATCGGGCCAAAACTGGCTATCTTACATCCCCTGAGAGTTCCTGGATTGTGAAAGGGTGCAGGCCAGGCTGAGGGACCCCAGTGGTGCACGAATATGTGCACTGAGCCTCTAGTAAAGATAAGTGTATTTATGTGTGGGTGTGTGGGTATATGTATAATTATGCTATGTATTCTTGATTCTAAAGTAGGTTTACAGTTGTTCATAATTAATAGATCATAACACAAGAATAAACTGTGTTTTACATACTCATAACTGTACACCTAGTTTTGCCCCTCCCCCCTGAATTTCTCCTTGGTTAAAGAAGATTAAAGAATTAGCAAGATTGGAGTGATAGATTTAATGGTTAACCAATGTAACCAGAAAGGAGTGTTGCTTCTCCTCTAAAATCATTATACTAATGCAAATGTCTTTTTAATTTTGTTAAACTGTTTCCTCTAACACTTCTTAAAAGGGCACTAGATAAGTAGGTGCATACTTATAAAGTCATGGGTGGGGGGAAAGGAATTAAATAATTGTTGCCAATTAAAAATTGCCATTTCTGGTGGTGACATCTGCCCTTTTGGTGGATGAGTTCACTTTGGTAAAGACTCATAACCTGGGCTGAATTCTCTGAACTATGGGCGATCACTAGCTGAATGGTTCAAGACCAATGAGAAGATGCAATGCTTGTCTCTGAACCTGCAAGTCTGACAGTCACTGTTAGGTAGATCTAGTCAGCCACTTAGGTTTATAAATGACAACTCCCTGAGAAACACTGCCTGAATCCCAGCTAGATGGGTGTGATGGTCTTGCATGATATGCGGGCAGATACAGTGGTTAGATTTGGGTTGGATGTATATCTAATAGAAACATTTTACTTAGTTAAATATCTCCATCTATTTCAAGTAGAAACTATGAGTAAAGAGGACTTAAAACCTGACCCCACTAATTCACAGGAAGAAATATTTTTAAAATTCCAGCAAATTCATTTTAAATGATAAAATGCAAACTCTAAGTTAGATGGAAAACCTTTTATTAATATAGATGTAAATGCCCATCTACCATATGCACATGTAGAGGGTGTATAAGGCAGAATATGGGTAACATGCAGGGGCTGTATAACATGTAGAGGTGATGTAAACATATCAAGTATATATAACATAGGTATTTATGTTATATATATGCATATATATCACAGACACACACACACACACACACAATATATATATATATATTAGTAGATGACACATGGCATCTTCTGTGATAACAATTTATGAAAGAATCCCCCAGGGTCTTCCTTGATAGAAACTTCAATAGCTACTTTTGGAGTATTCTTAGACAAATCTTAAACACAAGGCACCCACTGGAATGGATTTGGCCTCCACAGAAGACATTTCTTGTTTTCTCTGAGACAAGAAATGGGGAAAGAGAGAGGGTTAAGTTAAACAAAGATGTTGAGGTGAATGCAAGATTCTACTCATATCAGATGGCATCTGTTGCCTCGGAGAGATGAGTGTAATTAATTTGTCTATCAAATTGCATTTAATATTTAAAAATAAATCTTTCTACTTGTCTATGCCAAGAAAGCAAAATAAAATGTGATCTAAAAATATAGAAGCATTACTTTTGAAATGTACTTTTCAAAAATTGAAAAGGCTTATTAAATCCCTTTGCTTACAGTGATTGGTTATTTACTGCTTACTGTGTTGCCATAAAGTGTGGGTGGGTGTGTAATGCAGGTGAGATAAAGTGCAGAGAGAGCTCTTCATTTCTGTCAGACAAATTCACACTTGGCCCATAGTGAATTTCAGTTTGATATTGGGCTTTTATTTATCCCATGTATTTCTTAGTTTCATAGGCAGATCCTAAATTTTATCTAGTCTAAAATGTAACTATGCTAGATTATGAGGGGATGGACTGGGATATTGCTACTAAATCTATCATAAGTATCTTTCCATCCCTGTTTCTGAAGAATTAGTCTATAATCTATATAGTAAAAGCCCAGCAACCATTATGGCGGAATGACCAGATGACCAGAATGACCAGTTGCTATGATGCACACTGACCACCAGGGGGCAGACACTTACAGCGGGAGTGCTGCTCAGCCAGAAGCCAGGCTCACGGCTGGTGAGTGCAGTGGTAGCACTAAGGAGTAGCGAGCCAAGTGGTAAAGAGCATCAGGCAGGCAGTTAGGAGTGAGGGGTCCCGGATTGCGAGAAGGATGTCTGACTGCAGGGTTAGGCCTGATTGGACATCCTCTGAGGGGTCCCAGATTATGGGGGGGCATGGGCCGGGCTGAGGGGCACTCCTCACCGTGCACAGATTTCGTGCATCAGGCCTTTAGATCTTATTATAAAACTCTGAAAATAATTATCTACACTAATAAAAGAGAAACATGGTAATTGGCGTATGACCACTACCCTTTTCATTGGCTAATCAGCAAGATATGCAAATTAACTGTGAGCTAAGATGGCGGCCGGCAGCCAGGCAGCTTGAAACAAACATGAGGCTTGCTTGCTTCAGTGACGGAGGACTCCAACATTCCCCGCTTACCGCTGACGGCCTCTGAGCCTGCAGTTTAAAAACTATGTAACAAATCAGACCGGACCTCAGCCAGCAGATTTGCAACATTGTAAGCAAAGGCCAGAAACCTACTTTAAGACAGGAAGGCCTAAGAGCTGGAGCCAAGCCTCAAAGCTAAAGCTGGCCCAGAATAAAAAGAAAAAAAAAGGAGGAGTTGGGAGCTTCAGTCACCCCCAGCCTGAAAACAGCCCTCAGCCCCTCACCCAGACTGGCCAGGCAGCCCAGTGGGGAGTCCTACCATGAATGGTGTGTGAACAGCTGCAAACAGCCATCATCCCCTCACCCAGGCTGGCCAGGCCCCCCAGTGGGGACCCCCCCCCTGATCCAGGACCCCCTTCAGGGCAACCCAGCCGGCCCCACCCATGCACCAGGCCTCTACCCTATATAGTAAAAGGGTAATATGCCTCCCAGCACCAGGATCAGCAGAGCCATGAGGCCTCCTGGTACCGGGATCAACGTGACAGGGGGCAGCACCCAACCCCCCTGATCGCCCTGCTGCTCTGTGTGTGATGGGGGAAGCACCCCAACCCCCGATTGGCCCTGCTCTGTGCATGACAAGGGGTGGGGCCCCAACTCCCCAAATGGCCCTGCTCTGAGCCTGACCAGGGGCTGCACCTAAGGATTGGGCCTGCCCTCTGCCACCTGGGAGGAGGCCTAAGCCAGCAGGTCGTTATCTCCTGAGGGGTCCCAGACTGAGAGAGGGCACAGGCCGGGCTGAGGGACCCCCCTCCCCCCGAGTGCACAAATTTTTGTGCACTGGGCCTCTAGTGTTAGTATAAAAATATTATAGATGGCATAGTCTTTGAAAATAATATAGTAAAATATAGTAAAATAAGAACACTTTCTTGACTGAGTTAAAACAAATTTTTTGAAAAAGCATATAATACAAATAAGCTGATTATTAACGTTTTCCTCCACTCTGGGTCAGCGCACAACTGCTGTCAGTGTTGCATTTTAGGTTCACAGGTGGTTTTATGGGCAGTGCTTTCAGCATGGATAAATACAGCTACAGAGGCCGATGTGTGACCTCCACTTTGCAAATCCAGTGCGTGCGTATCCGCACAGCTAACGCCTAGCCCGCATCCATATTCAGGAGACATTGATCCCCTTGGCCATGTCCCTCGGCCTCAGTGTTTCTATGAATACCGAGCTGACTCCCCACAAAGCTTGTGAGGCCCACATGCCCACAGAGCTGCCCTCAACTGAGCCAGTAAAGAATGCACTCTCTGAACTTGCTTTAAAAATACTTTATGTTGCCTTCTCATCGTGGCCCTGGATTTGGACTAAGGCATATCAAGCAATGTACTTTAGTTCTCTTTAGAGCAATAATGCTCTCTGTAAATGCTTATCAATTATTGCCTGCCTTTATTATATTCTTAGAAATAATGTGACAATGAGCAGTGTTACTAACTTATGACACCCCTTTCATTCCAAATGATTGAATGATTTCCACACATTTTCAACTCCAAAGGAGGCAGGCGAGGGGGAGAAAGAGAAAGACAACCATGTACAGATTTCACCTCACTAACGACTTAATTGGCATCGCCCCTGGGGTGAAATGTTGTAACACCCTACAACTCTTTATGACAGGAAGTGAAAATTCCATATCCAATTGGAGCTGCAGGGGTAATTTAGGGAGGCAGAATGCAATTATCCAATTAGGAATTTAGCCAGAACAGAAAGGTTAATCCCTCTAAGTCCTTTCAAAAGAGCCCCTGGGATCTTTAATGACGACAAGGGGTCAGGACCTGTGTTTTACAACTCAAGCCAAAAAATTATTCAGACTTCTCTTTCTCTCTCTGAAAACCGGGGAGGCTCAAATCCACCAAACTTCAGGAGGCTTCATCCCCAGCATCAGCACTTTTCAGAATATGCAGTTTTCCTGCCGCCTCCACTCTCGGTTGTGAAACCACGACATGAAAGTTGTTTTAGATTCAAAAACAAGCTTAGGCTTTGGCTAGCAATGGTTCTGGGCCTGGGGTGCTTTGCTCACAGGAGACAGAGAGTGGATGGAGTTGGATGCTGACTCAGAGGTTTGGAATGCGCCTGGATGCCTGGCTGGCCTCCAGCTTTGGGCTTAGAACCTGCCAAGTTGGCAGGCTGGGGATTGCTGTGGCAATTTTTCAAAACGGGAAGAATCTGTCCAAGGAGAGGTTGTTTCTACATTTTAACTACCAGGCCCGTCTGGCCCAAGACAGAGAGGCTGCGCTCAAAGGAGAGCCACCGGCATATTTGCAAGCACCTCTTGTAAAAAGTAATATACTTCTGGGCATGCATTTCAAAGTTCCAGCCAAAAGAAATATGAATTACAGATTTCAGTCTGCAAAGCAGTGTGGAGATTGCTGGATGCAACAGCAAATCGCACTTTGCAGGTTTTCCTATTAAACATACAGCTATGTAATGGCTATTTAGAGGTGAAGCAATTTTTCTTTGGACCCAGTCAGTATGGAATCATTAAATGGAGCTTTTTGAGTCCTCAGATCTAATGTGCCTAGAGAGAGAGAAAACAGTTCTCAGCCAGCAAACAAGTATAGCTTTGCTGTCTTATTCTTTAAATTCTTCAGCATTTAATTTTTAGTATTTGTCTTAATAAATTGCAATTGACCGAAACATTTTGATGAAAACTCTTGAATGTCCTGAATATTGCTTATTTTTTTCTAAAAAATTCAATTTGTTCTGATGTCCTACGAGTAACATAGTTTATAAGACTTGAAAAGATATTTACAAAAAAATAGTTAATGCATCGATGCAGAAATTAGAGGAATTGGTTAGCTTTTGTGAATTGCTAGAAATGGATACAATCATATCAATGTGTAAATGACATTATAGTACTACTGTTTACACATCAGATTGAAATGACTATTAAAGTATTAAAAAGTGCCTCAAACCCTGTCTTCATCAGAATAATGAAGCATTTAATAGTACAACATAGAACGCACACATTTTATGTGTTTACTTCTAGATTTTTATTAAATTTCTCAAGAGGACAAACATTTTGTGTGTGAGAACACATAGGCACCGCTTTCTCTAGGAAACAAATTAAGATTCTATATATGGAGGAAGGGCACTTGCTGCTATTTTTACAATATTACATACTGCGTGGTTATATTTATGCTGAAAACAACATGATAAAAAAGCATTCATTGAAAGACATACAATAAATAGGTATCCTAAGGTGCCCAATAGAATGAAAGCTTCTTTAGAATACTGTTTTTTCTCTTAAAATATTTAATTTTCCAAGGCCTAAACACATCTGATAAGATTAAATATTAAATTCATGTATTTATTATGTGTAATTTATACATTGCTTATTCATGTAGGTAAACCTTAAAAAATGAGTCATAATTTGATTTCAGGAGAAATTTGTGCTATTTTTTCAATCATGGTAGATGAGGGGAGGAGATAGATTTCTAAGAAGAAAGATATCTGAGACATTCAAGTGTATGTTTTAAAGTGTCCATTTATTATCAGATGTGGTGAGGCTGACAGGTCAGGAGACGACGGTCACTGAAAAGATAGTTGTACTCACAGTTCCCCACCATGTACGGTCATGCAGGGGGAGCACCGGGGTCAGTCAAAAGGGAAAGGGAGCGAGTGTACGCAAGAGCCTTTATGGTGGTATCGGTGGGAGAGACTGTGAGAGGGAGAGGAAGCAGTTTAGGAATGACTGTTTTCAATAATTTCAGCAGGCTCAGAGAAGGTTGTCACTAGTTGTTGGGTACCTGGCCCTGGGGTGATGAGGCCAGGTGGCCTGGAGTGATTCTGTGGAACAATGGAATACTACGCAGCTGTGAAAAAGAAGGGTCTCTTACCCATTGAGACAGCATGGAGGGACCTAGAGAGCATTATGCTAAGTGAAATATGCCACTCAGAGAAAGACAAGTATCATGATCTCACTCATATGTGAAATCTAATGAATAAAATAAACTGGTGAACAAAATAGATCCAGAGACACAGAAACATAGAACAGACTGATGAGTCCCAGAGGGAATGGGGGAGGGGTAGAGCAGGAAGAAATTAACTAAAGAACTTATATGCATATATGCATAACCCATGGACACAGACAATAGTTGGGTGAATGCCTGGAAGGGGCTGCAGGGTGGATGGAGTCAATGGGGAAAAGGGGCATCTGTAATACTCTCAACAGTGAAGATAACGTTAGAGGCTGGTTGGTTTGCATGTGAAAGGCTCACTCCTAAGCAAGTCATTTACTACCTCTGGGAACTGGTCATCCCTGGGGGGGCAGCCTTTCCAGGTGAGTGAGGCTCCAGATGTCAGAGCATCAGAACCCAGAAACAGAAAGGCCCGGTTAATACAATATGCTTGTTGTTTTGTTTTTAGTGAGTATGACAATCAAAAAGTTTTTTTTTAATTGTTCAGTAAGCACTACTTTTCTTTAATGTGCACCACTTTGGGGTTCATTTCATCATAAAGAACTTGAACATTTGCCTGTATAATGAAGCCATTCTTTCATCAGAATCCTTTTCCTGGCTGAACAGTATGTTGTTTCCTTTGGTGGACAGACCCAGAATTGAATCCCACCTTTACCAATGTCAGCTAAGTGATCATGAATGATTAGCCTCTCCAAGGCTCATTTTTCCTTATAGTTAAGAAATGATTATTTTATCTCTTAATTAGAAAATTAAATGAAATAATATATGGAAAAATGCTTATATACTACCGAGTGCTTACTTAGAAGGTACTCAGTCAATGAAAATTCTTGCTATAATGATTCTCTACAAACGAAAGCCAACAAGATTCTGATCAAGAGAAAGGCTGGATTTAGCCTCACTTTTAGCTTAATCATGGTTGTCCCTTTACATATATTTCCCTAAAGTTACACCTGCACCCTATAGGAAAACCTTGCTGTATCAGATATTAAGGGGTCCAGGTTGTGAGAAGGTTATACCTTAACTGCTAGAATACCACTGTTCCTTGTTGGCTAGTAGATATCTGTAGAATATTGGAGTAAAGCAGCCTTGGGTAAATGCAGAACAGACACCGAGAACATATAACAAGGGAACGTGTGTCACCTAGCAGGAAATGCACCAAGAGGCTTAGCAAACTCATAGCCATGGCATAAGGGCATCCTAGAAGGGCAAGCCAGGTGTCCAATCAGCCATGAGCTCCAAGGACCCAGGGCAAACTACATACCCTCAGTGAGAACAGCTCCTTGGCTGTAAAACGGGACCAGTAGCAAAAGTCTCATAGCAGTGACACATGTAACATAGTCTGGCACATAGCACATGTTTTGTATATAAATTATTGGGATTATGAAGCCATTTTTATCATTTTAGATGAGAGATAGTTTAAACAAAAATATTATTTCTATTTAGGTGGATATAGAGCAAAAATTCAGAAAGTTTTGTTTTGTGGTAAAAAAAAAAATTACAGCAGAATACCATTGCTGTGTTCACTATGACTGATTTCACCCCTGGACACAATGGGACCACCACTGACTCACTTAGATCTTATGCATTTTAAACTGTACAATATTTCCTCATGTTTTTAACAGTTTCCCCTCTTATAGGTGTACTACTTTTCATAGCCCTTACTGAATTTGTTCTTTTTTGCATGAATATTTTCCATTTACCAAAACCATTTTGAGTTTGTTTCTGTTTTCCAGGTGATTAGCAACCTGTGCGAACAGTGCTCCATAATTATATGGTGAACCTCCCCTTGCTTCATTTATCAATAAAGTATCAAAACTTGAGCCCAAGAGTTTAATTAGCTGACTCTCAATTAATTATTTTTACTAAGGCTTCAGAGGCATGGCATAGCCTCGTACAAGGCAAAAGCCTAGAAGGTCCTTTATGTGTACACTGAAATCAACTAGGGTTACTTAATAAATTTATGAAACTCTATTGATAGTATTGTTTTTATTTTCTTAAACATACAAGAAAAAAATTTAAACGATTAAATGTAAGTGGTTTTCTTTTTAACTTCCTCTTTTCTTAAAAAAATGTAGTTTTCAAGTAATGAAATACAATTATGTCTGTCAGAATTGGGGTATGCAGAAGATCTTATTCTCAGCTGTTTTATATGGAGGCACAAACTCAGTTTCTTCCTCAGTTCTCGCAACTGTCATATTCTGCCCCAGTCCCAAGCTGATCGCATCTGATTCCAGCCGTTCAGCGCAGACACACCAAGGTGCCTGTAAATAAAACACCCTGTTCTTTTATGAAATGAGAGATCCTTGATTTAAATGTGTTTCTCAAATTTCTCTGAGAATAACACCTTCAGGGAAAAAATCATCTATACTAATAAAATGGTAATATGCTCCGAGAGACCTTCCGGACATCCTGCTGGACAAAGCCATGGTGGCAGGGCTGAGGCAGAGGCAATTAGGGGCGATCAGGTCAGGCTGGCAGGCGAGCAGTTAGGGGTGATCAGGCAGGCAGGGAGTGGTTAGGGGGGACCAGGCAGGCAGGAGAGTGGTTAGGGGCACTCAGGTAGGCAGGCAGAGTGGTTAGGGGTGATCAGGTAGTCAGTCAGGTGACTAGTTAGGAGCCAGTGGTCCTGGATTGCGAGAGGCTTGTCTGACTGCCAGCAGTCAGACATTCCCCGAGGGGTCCCAGATTGCAAGAGGGTTCAGCGCCACGTATGAATTTCATGCACCAGGCCACTAGTCAATTAATTTGTCTCTAAGTCTCTAAGACTCTCCATTATCATTAAATTTATTCTTGTACTATTATTTATTAACTAGTAGCCCAATGCACAATATTGCGCAGTAGGTTGCCCACTGCTTCCATGGGAGCTAGCCGGAACCGCAGTGCACCACCCGGAGCTGCACTGCTTCCACCAGAGGCAGGAGGGAACCGTGCTGATTCCGTGGGAGGTGGGAGGGAGTCACGCTGCTTCTGCAGGAGGCAGGCCAGCCTTCTCCTCTCCGGGCCTGCGCTCAGCTTCGGAGGCTGCAGGCCAGTCCCCTGTCCCTGTCCGTTCCAGCCGGAGCCGCCTCCAAGCCTTCGCGATGAGGATCACGGGCCTCAGGCAAGGCAGCCCCTGGCTCCTTGGGATGCTGCCTTGCCTGAAGCCCCACTTTCCAATAGATCACCGGCTGGGGGTGGGCAAAGGTGCCCCAGTTGTCTGACCCAGGGCCCAGGGGGCAGGGCAAAGGCGACCCCCAGGCCTCCTTTGCCCTGCCACCTGGCTCTTGCCTGCCGCCTGGGTTTCTGATCACCATTCTTCCGTCCTTCCCCTTTTGCCTCCCATCATTGTGCCTATGTATGCAAATTAACTGCCATCTTTCTTGGCAATTAATTTTCGTATCACCCTGATTAGCCAATGGGAAGTGTAGCAAAGGTATGGTCAATTACCCTGTTTGTCTTTTATTAGATAGGATTAATGCATTCTTTTCCATAGGAACAGCTGTAGACAATAGAACTCTGACAGGTCACAGCATCTTAACTTCTCATTGTGAACATGAAATATACGCTAAGTTGAATGTCATTGGTATAACCAACCCCAACCCCCAGCAGTAGTTCTGTTTTAAAGATACAGTTTACCAAGTACACTGTGAAGAATGACCCAGTGAATGGCAAGCCATTGATATGCCTTATACTTCTCAGGCCCCTGAAGACTTTTATTTTCTTAGAGTTTTGTTCCCCTGCACATGGGATTTTTGTAACATAATGTGTTCAGGTCTGTACAGAGCACACGGTGGATGTGATTGGGATTACTTCGCGGCTCTGTCTCCTGCAGGCAGGGCCTGGGCTTCCAGCTGGATGGGCACCCAGGCTCCCGGCCCTGCCCTCTGCCACTGCTCAACAATGCTGGGTCTTTCTTTCCTTCCCCCTTTTCTCCATTAAATGCTTTCTGGAAGGTTCCACTTCCTACGGAATAACCAAAACACTGCTGGCTAGAACAGGAAAAAGTCTAACGTGGGCCAGGCTGGCAAAGGATGCAGACAGAGGAAAGGAAGCAGGTGGCTGCCTCAGACCCGGAGCCACGGGAGGGCCGGTGCTCCGTTCTGTGTCAGATCCCAGGCCAGCCCGCACCGCCTCGGCGATGTATTCTTCACGCTCCCTCTTCTGCGGGAATCGTCCTGAAGTCCCGTGCAGTTACTGCGTGCACACGAATGAAATTTTAACAAGATTTCCAGGTGGCTGTTTGAAAGGAACCGCTGCAGAAAAGCAGTTTCTCCGGGCTTTTCGCACGAACAAGAAGCGCATTCTTATTAAACACAGACTGCGGGGTTTGTTGTCCACAGGGCAGGCCTCACCGTGGAAGCAAATCAAACAGAAAGCCCCTCTCCAATGACTGTGGCTGCGGCGAGGAGCGAATATCCTATCAGTTCGACCCCAAACTGGAATTCTGGACTTTTTCCAAGAGAATATGCCAGTGTAATGTCACTTCAAATACTGAGAGGTGGCAAAAGCCTTTTACTTCATTAGACACCCAGCACTCAGCCAAGCTTCCTATGTATTCACTGAACAAAATGCAACTTGCTGTTTTTATGCAATATATACCTCATTTCCAACATATAAAACACATAAGCAGTACTGATGAACTGAAGGCCTGGAGAAGGGGGTTAGCCTCACACTCGGAGGGCACTCCATTCTTTTTTTTTAATTATTATTGCTTAAAGTATTACAAAGGGTATTACATATGTGTCCATTTTTCCCCCCGCCCTAGACAGTCCCCTAGCCTCCCCTACCCCCCAGTGTCTTATGTCCATTGGTTATGCTTATATGCATGCATACAAGTCTTTTGGTTGATCTCTTACCCCCCTCCCTCCTG
>NW_006288889.1:544564-551750 GCF_000327345.1 Myotis davidii | reverse complement strand
GTATTCACAATATTGATAACCCCAAATAAAGGTGACCACCCGAATTAAGAGAATTAGGGGATAAGGAAGAAGGAAGAGAAAAAGATAAAAGAGAAAAAAGAAAAGAAAAGTAGGGACCAAAAAAGCGAGTGCAAAAATGAAATTTGGAAAAAGAAGGCGGGGAAATCAAAGCGAGAAAAGAAAGAAAAAAAAGAGTGAAAAGAGAGAATGAAGTGGAAGAGGGGAATAGACTTTTTATATGAGGAGAATACTCCTATAGAACCGCCACTAATCCCAGCAAATTCCAGCAACAGCTCCCTGGAGATGGATGCAAACTAGAAACAACCAAAAATATAATGATGAAAATAGAATGGAGAACACTAATACCAAAATAAAATAAAGAGAAAATAAAATGGCACTTTAATAGATGGTAAAATGGTAGCAGTAATAACACTGGTTAAAAATAAGAAGGTAGTAATTAAAAGGGAAAAATCAGGTGATGGAAAAAGAAGAAAAAAAAAGAAGGAAAAAAAGGGAAAAATTGGTTTCTTAGTTAAAAGGTGAAAAAAGAAAAAAAAAATTGCAGTAGTGAAGGTCCTTCAGTTCTTCTATTCTTCAGTCTGGCTTGCCTTTAGTCCTGCCAGGTATTCAGGAGAGTGTTGAGTTTCCCTGCGACACACTGTTCCTTTGTGTTGTAAACCACAGTCCTTATTTTAAAGCAGGCCATATTTGTTTCCCAGACTGCCCTATTTTGTGTTTAGCAAAGAGTCAGTTTGTGGCTCAGCCTCTGGGTGGCAGTGTTCTGGGATTGGTCTCTGAGGGTATACGGCTTCTCTATCGCACCTAAAACTGATTTGGAGAGGTCAACTATCCAGAGCTGGTTCCTTAATAGTTACCCACTCTGTGTTGTTGCTGGGATTGAAAATCCCTCTATAGGCCAGACCCCGTTAACTCCCAGGGAATGATCAGATTATTTTAATCCTTGATCTCGTTCAGGGTGGAATCTGGGTGTGGCTGTGCTCGTCAGGTCAGCTCATCAGGCTGCCCCCTTTAGGCTCAGTCCTCCGTGATCAGAGAACTCAGCTCTCAAATCCCCCGGTGGCGCCAGGAATCCCGCAGATCTCCTTTCTCCTGTCAGGGGCTGTGCCTGTCCCAAGGGATGAGGCTGTCTGCCATGTGGTCTCCCTCCGACCCTCTGGGCTCAGAGGTCTGGCAAACTTTCCTGCCCAAATCCCTGTGTTTTTTTTTTGTTTGTTTGTTTGTTTTACCTTTCCAGGGGAGTTCTGCCCTTCCCGGCTGCAAACCGTCTCACCAGCTGAGCAATTTCGCCAAATAGGGGTGGGTGTTATTAGTTTCAGCTGCTCACTCCATTTTCTCCGGGACACGACCTGGGACGCGTCTGCCTATATCGCCGCCATCTTCCGACTGAGACTCTATCCCCTACTCCTTTACTCACATTTTTTCTATGTCTGCCTCCATTCTTATATGGTTGGTGGAATTAGCTGCTGAAACCCTCTGACCATGACTGGTTTTTGTTGTTTATTTATTGTTTATTAACAAGCCTCAAAACATGTATTTGAATTCTTCCATGGACCTAATACTATTTCTTTTTTTCTGTTTTCTCTTATGTAAGCTTTGCTAAGCTGACATTGTCCCTGGTTATTTTAGATGAATTTTAAAATTCAGTGCTCTAAAATGCAAAATATCACCTAAGAATCTTTTTAATATCTGGGGGATTATTGGGAAATCCTTTCTTTAAAAAAAATGCTGATATTGTGTCTTTTCTTTCTGCTAAAATTTCTTGTTATAGTTCTAATTTTGTGTGTTTTACTGCTGTAAGTTTTTGCTTTATATATTTTGAGGCTCTGCTCTTTATGTATATACAAATTTTGAACCCACTTTACTGAAAAATGGAAATTTTACCATAATTAAATGCCCCTATTGTATCTCTTGCAAAGCATTCTGCATGGTAGCATACTTTCACTTGTATAAATATAGCTATATCCACATTCTTCCTGTGATTGCATAGTGTAGCTTAACCATCTTCTAACCCACCCAATATTTCTCAATCAGTATACTTAAGCTACTATGTTTGTAAAGATCGTGTAAGTTAATTCTTTGTCTTCTTTTTTTTTAAAGTGTAATCATTCAATCCTTGTTGTTTTCCAGTTGGAATTTTAGTTGTTTTACTCAGTGCTATATTGATATATTTGATAAATAATTTGTTATTATTTCACATCCCTTTTATTAGTTTGTTAGCACTATTAGTAAATATACATACTATTTTAATAGTTAATCTTCCTAAAGGTAAATAATATGCATTATTATTTATTAAAATCTACTACAAATCAATACTTTTACCACATTTGATACAAAGATCTTAATACAGTTTAATTTTGAGTAACCTCTTTCCACTGTATACTGTGTTGTGTATTATATGTTATTGCTGATGTTATTATTGTTTATAAGAGTTTCACTCACATTAAGCCAAAACCCTTCATTCTTTCTTCTTGTCATCGTTTTCATCTTGGATCATTCTCAGTAGAGGATGTGCTTGTAATAAATCATTTCTGCTTTAGCTTTAACAGAAAATGTTCTTATTTGTGAACTTTTTATTTTATTTATTTTTTAAACATATTTTATTGATTTTTTACAGAGAGTAAGGGAGAGGGATAGAGAGTTAGAAACATCGCTGAGAGAGAAACATCGATCAGCTGCTTCCTGCACACCTCCTACTGGGGATGCACCCACAACCAAGCTACATGCCCTGGACCGGAATTGAACCCAGGACCTTTCAGTCCACAGGCTGACACTCTATCCACTGAGCCAAACCGGTTTAGCTGTGATCTTTTTAAATAGCATGTTTTACTACACGTTGAATTCCAAGTTGGAATTTATTTTCCTTAAGCACAATAAAGGGGTCAAGCCCCTGGGAAGACAGCTGACATCCTTACTCCATAGAAGGTGATCTCATTTCACCTGGCTGCTATTAATTTTTTCTTTATCTTGGTTTCCATCAATCTGGCTTTTATATGTCTAACTGGGATTTTCTTTGCATTTGCCTTGCTTTATAAAGCTTTCTGAATGTTACACATGAAGATTTCAACATTTATGGCAATTTCTCGGTCATTATCTACTCAACTACTGCTTCGGCCCCATTCTCTTTTTTATCTCCTTGTGGAACCCAAATTATATGTGCATTAAGAGTTGATGACCATATCTCATATTATCTATTTTCCTTTTTGTAACTAATTCTCTCTCCACTTATCCGGGGTTCTAGCCACCTATTGCTAACCTGTAAACACATCTCATGGAAGAGTTGGTGAGGCTTCTTCAAAGACAGGCCAGTAGGAAAATAGAAGACTGCCCATCCATGCTACCACCATTGCCCGCTCCGCAGACACCTGTGGTGCCCAATACTGGCTGAGCAAGTCACAGGGCCCAGGGTCTGCTGCCCGAATTCTCTAAAATCCCCCAGGGAATAGGGATTTTACAACATTCCACTTTTTCTCTTCATCCTCCTACAGGAGAGAGAAAGTCTATTCTTTTTGCTTGATTTTTTCACTTACTGTTGCAGTTTACTGCATTCTTCTATAATGGCTGTTATCATAAAAAAATGGGGAGATGATGCCATGCATACACTCAAACACATACACAGTGAATACAAGATCCATTTGCTGCAAGAAGGAAAAGTGTTTTCTGATTAGGGTAAACCCTTTGCCCATAGGTGCGTGTGGGAGAACAGAAGGTGTAATAGAGAGTACAGATGTATCCCATTGTTCCTTTCTCATAGTTGACTGTACAAAGTATTTCAACATGAGAAGTTATAGAATGCATATTTTATAATGAAGATTATCCAAAGTTAAAGAAAAAAATCATTCTACTTTAGACTACAACCTCTCTGAGGTGATTGAACATTTATTTTTATGGTCAAAATTCTTGGCAAAGAGCTTGGAAAAAAAAATACCACATGACCCAATAATACCTCTCCTGGCTATATACAAAACAACAGTAACAAACCAGAAAAACTAAAAAATATGTATTTGCAAAGATATATGCACCCCTATATTCATTGCAGCATTATCCATGGTGGCCAAAACATGAAAACAATAAAAGTGCCCTGCAATCAAAGACTGGAAAAAGAAGATGTGGTACCTATACACAATGGAATATACTCAGCCATAAGAAAGGATGAAATACTGCCATTTGCAACAACATGGATGGACCTTGAAAATATTATGCTAAGTGAAATAAGTCAGACAAAGCTAAGAATCATATGATCTCACTAAAAGTCATGCACACAAAGAGCAGTGTGGTCATTGCCAGAGGAAGGGCGTGTGAGGTGAAGGGGGCCTGGTATATAGGGGTGGGAGAAGACTTGACTTTGGGTGGTGGGCAAACAGTGCAATAGACATATCTTGTAACATAGAAAACACACCTGAAACCTATGTGATCATATTAACCAATGTCACTCCAATAAATGTAATTAAAAAGGGGAAAATAAATTGATGAAAAAAGAGCCTGGAAAATGAACTGGAATGAATCTTATAGTCAAGATCTAATGCTGCAAACTTCTCCTTTGTATTTTCAGTTTTGGGAAGAAAAGAAAACTGATCAATATTTACCAAGAGCAACACTGTGTTTCTGATACAGTTAATTCTAAAGTCATAGGTCCAGTGGATGAGGTAGGGAGACACTTGGAAAGCTAGAGAAATGAAAGGCAGGCTGGCAAGTCCATAATTTGAAGAATAGGTAGGTTGGAGACCTACAGAAGAATTGTAATTCAAGTCCAAAGGCAGTCAGCTGATGTGCTACAAACCAGTAGAAGATGGTGGCTTAAAACAGCAAACACACAGACATGGGGCTGGGCTCAAGTTTAGACAGTTGAGGAAATTCTGATTCTAGCTAAACTTCCAGGTTGGCTGGGGCCTAGTTATTCTAGGATGGTCTCAGGTGGAATGGATCCTCTTTGTACCTGGGATCTCCCCCGTTAGCTAGTAAATTATCCCACTTGCTCTCATAGCACCTGAGTAGGGTTCCAGGGCAGATTCATGGGGTGGGGAATAGATTCTACCTCCTAATAAAAGAAAAAAAGCTAGAAAGCAAGGAATCCTATATAATAAAAGCCCAGTGACTGAAATGGCAGAAAACCAGAATGACCAGAGACCAGAACCACCACGCCCCTCACCCAAGCTGGCCCGGTCCCCCAGCAAACAGTTAGGGGCAGGCGAGTGGTTAGGGGTATCAGGCAGGCAGGAGAGTGGTTAGGGGCGATCAGGAGGCAGGTGAGTGGTTAGGGACGATCCAGCAGGCAGGCAGAGCCCCACAATCGATCACCTCAAAGAGAGAGACTTAGGCCTCCTGCCACAGCCTGCCAGGGGGATGCTCCGTAGCGGGACGGAGGTGCTGGCTGCAGTGGATGCTGCAGGGCGGGGCTGGTGCCAAGACGGCTCCTGAGCAGGCAAGGCGCCTGCAGCCTGGCCCAGGCCCCGGGGTCACTGCCTCCCCCTGTGGCTTCTGCAGGGCTGGACTTCCATTCCTCCTGCTATGATGCCTGGGCAGATCCCGACCCTTCCATGACTGCGGGCTCTCTGCCAGGGCTCGGCCCCCTGACCAGATGCCCCAGCTCGGCCCTGGCTGCAGAGGAGCTGAAACACACTGACATCCACAACACTGGGGCCATGATCACGCCTTTGCACTTCCTGGAGGTGAAACGGGGCAAGAAGCCTCAACCTGTGAAAAGTGAGCTAGGTGAGGAAGAGAGCGGAGGAAAAGGTGTTGGGAAAAGAAAAAAGTGGTGGCAGCCCGATGCCGGAAGAAGAAGAAGGAGTGGAGGAGTGTCTGCAGCGGGAATCTTAGTGGCTGGAGCTCATGAATGTGGAGCTGAAAACCCAGATGGAGGAGCTGAAGCAAGAATGGCAGCAGCTCATCCTGCTGCTCAGCCGGCATCGCCCCACCTGCATCGTCAGGACCAATAAGACCCCAACTCAGAAGGCAACTCACTGCTGGAGCAGCTGGAGAAGAAGTGACCATGGCTGGGAGGAGGAAGCGGAGGAGGAGGTGAGGAGAGGGAGGAGGAGGAGGGTCCCAGAGGGCTCTTCCTTGCTGCATGCAGCTGGCAATCAGGACCATCTCTCCCAGCCCTGATCAGGGCCAATCGGAGCCTGCCAGCCGGGGGAGGGTCCGCGGGAGGTTGGCCAGCCAGGGGGAAAGAAGTTGGCTGTGGGAGTGGACTGACCACCAGGGGTCAGCTCCTGCATTGAGCATCTGCCCCCTGGTTATCAGTGTGCGTCATAGCTACCATTTGGAGCATCTGCCTCCTGGTGGTCATTGCATGTCATAGCTACTGGTCGGATGGTTGAATGGTCAAGGGTCACTTAGGCTTATATATAGATATAGATATAGATATATATGCCTAAGCGACTAAACCACTGAACAACTGAATGACTGGTTGACTGGTCGCTATGATGCACTGACCACCAGGGCACAGGCACTCAACACAGGAGCTTCCCCCTAGTGGTCAGTGTGCTCCCACAGCCAGCTTCCCACAGTCCCTCCCTCTAGCCCAGGATTGGGCAAACTTTTTGATTTGAGGGCCACAGTGGGTTCTTAAACTGGACCGGAGGGCCAGAACAAAAGTGTGGATGAAGTGTTCGTGTGAACTAATATAAATTCAAAGTAAACATCATTACATAAAAGGGTACGGTCTTTTTTTTCAATAGTTTTATTCATTTCAAATGGGCCATAGTTTGCCCACGGCTGCCTAGCCAGCCCCAATTGGCCTTTATTGCCAGCCAGCTGAGGACCCCATCTGTGCACAAATTCGTGCACCAGGCCTCTAGTTAAGAAATAAAAGAAAAGCAAGAACTCATGAAAGATAGATGATGGTGATGACCATAGAGAGGCAGCACAGAGGTTCTGGGGATGTTTCTGACTTACTAGCATTTACAATGATTTTTAAACATTGAAAAGGGTTAGGAAAATCCTATCCTTTATTTGCCTTCATGTCAAATACTAGTTGGACAATCATACATTGCTTATTCTCAATCTACACTAATAAAAGAGAAACATGGTAATTGGCGTATGACCACTACCCTTTTCATTGGCTAATCAGCAAGATATGCAAATTAACTGTAAGCCAAGATGGCGGCCAGCAGCCAGGCAGCTTGAAACTAACATGAGGCTTGCTTGCTTCAGTAATGGAGTT
>NW_006288889.1:532040-543564 GCF_000327345.1 Myotis davidii | reverse complement strand
AAAATAGAGAAAGAAAGAAAGAAAGAAAGAAAGAAAGAAAGAAAGAAAGAAAGAAAGAAAGAAAGAAAGAGAGAGAGAGAGAGAGAAAGAAAGAAAGAAAGAAAGAAAGAAAGAAAGAAAGAAAGAAAGAAAGAAAGAAAGAAAAGGAGAAAAGAAGGAAGGGAGGGAGGGAAGTGGGGAGGGTGGAAAGGAGGAAAGAAGGAAGGAAATAAGTGAGCTAAAGTATTATGTTTATTCAAGACCACTTTAGGGAAGTTTAATTAGAAATCTGAAATTAGATACACATTATTTCTTAATTAATGTAGAAAATCGGGGAAAGGGACTTTACCCTGGATAGAAAAAAATCTCAGTAGTGCTGGCAGTTTCTCTTCTGCATCCCTTTTCAAAGGACAAAACATCTTGTGTATCAGAGTATAAAAGATTTTCCTCTATCTTCAACTCTATGAAAAATTTTATATTTTGTTTAGGAACAAAGAAATACTCTGCACTTGGTGGTTGATAGCTTGAAGTTCCCGGCTCCCCTCACCCACTCCTCACATTGAGCGTTGCTCTCATGTTTTGTAGGAGGAGAGCTGGAGGAAACAGACGTTTAACAGCCAGAGGATTAAGTGCTTTGTGAATAGAAAAAGGGGGTGTCGCACAATCACTCCCAAAGCGGCCCCAAGGGCTCATGACCTCATTCACTCACTTGGGAAGTTTCCACAGCTCCTGGGCTCCAGCAGGAGCTGCCAGAGCAGGTGGCCGTGTGGGACACGCTGTGAGACTTGGCACCCAACTGCCCGCTGCCCTCAGCGTCGCACCGTGAGACCACGGTTAAAGCTTACAGACTGGAGGTTGGCCGCGCCGGCTGAAAACCTGCCAGGACTTAACCTCTTTGCAGTGAAGTTGGCTGGTTCGCAGGGAAGTATCTCGATATGAGGTCACCAAAAAGGCCAGTCCATCACCTCAGCTGGTGTGTGCCCAGCAGACCTGGCAGAGCGTGAGGGAGCCCAGGCCCGCCTTTGTCCTCTTGCACAGCTGATATTCCTCCAGGCTGAATTTGTGACCTTTATGTCAACTGCTTCTCTAATGCATAAGGCTAAAAAGCAGCAGCCCGATTCAGACACTCAGGTGCTTAAACACCTACTACTCCTAAGACCACCGGGTGTGCTGACACTCACCAAGGGACGTTTAATTTAAAGCCTCGCACCGGGTGTCAGGGCCCTCACTGAGCAGCTGGCAAACTCCATGCCATCGTCCCCTCTTCTACTAAAGAGCAAGGCAAGTGTCTCAGATCCCAAGAGAAGCAGAAGCATATATAAGCAATGCAAGTTACCAAGATAAACAATACTTTTTTTAAAAAAAAAAAGGAATGACTTCTTTCCCCATTTTTTGTGGAATTGTTAGGCAGATATTAATGCATTACCTAAAGAGAAATCTTGAAAAAAATTTTTCCCTGGATCCTTATCAGCAATCAAGAATGTTAATAGTTTTACTGCCCATAGGATGTGAAACGTACAAGTCCTGAGCCCTTTAGCTTTTAGGGAAGCAAGAGATGTCAAGCAGCAGACACACACTTCAGGAGGCCCGCTCTGTCCAGCCTGCGGGGGACTCGGCAGCTCCTGGCTCATTCCCAGGAGATCTGTAGGGTCCGCGGGAGGGTCTCATTTGCGGGCCTGGACTGTCTGTCCTGTGTTTAGATCCAGGCCCCTATGGACATCCGCTGCCAGGAAGCCTCTGCAGAAGGTCCTCCCACTGTCACGGCTGTTGGCACCAGCTGGGCACCTTCTCAGGTATGTGTGCGGGCCCCCTCGCCTGGTGCCCCAGCAGCCACCGCCTGATGGCAGAACAAGCTGGGCTTGGTCCCCTGCACTGCGCGAGGGCGTGCGGCTGAGCAGAATGCGGAGGCACCTCCTCTCCGGACTCGCACTGCTTTCTCTCTGGGCACAGAGCAGCGAGGCCCGTGCTGCGTTCATGCCGAGCAGCGTCCCTTGTGAGAATAGCTTTTTCAAGTTCTGAATTTGCCTCTTACTCAGTATTCAGACCCAAGTTGATGGGAGTGGTCATAAGAGCACAATCTTATGCAGGCTTGGGGCCCTTTGGTGGTCCTCCCAACCTGCTTCGCCCATCTCTTCCTCTAAGCACGGCTTTCAAAAATCTGCCTTAAAATTCCTCAGGGGAGGGAAATGCTAAGTCAAGTAAAGCTGTGTAAAGACAGAATGCCAGGACTTGGACCTCAGACACACTTCATGTTCAGTTAAAGCTCAACTTAAGACCACAACTGTACCTACGTGGACTTGTAAACAGCAGAAGTGCCAAGTACCATATTTCAACAGGTGTGACTTAGTAAAAGCAATATTCTATGATCGAATGAAGCTGGCAAATGCTGCCTTGTAAATCACTGTGGATTCATAGCGCGAAGCACACCAGAGGTACACAGACTTCCGCCCAAGGGAGCTCCTTTAACTCTGCTTAAGCAGCTTTCCCAAAACTCCTTTAACAATAAGTAGTTTTTAAATTTTTTGTAAAGTCTAGTTTCTGAGGAATCAAAATTGCATGGAATGGAATTAGGCAAAGAGTACTGTAAAAATATTCTGGACGAATTTTGTTAACAAATACTTCTGCCCAGCCACTTGCTGTTTTGTGAGAAAAGTCCAGTCAATCTTTTAAATGTGAGGTGAGGGGTGCGAACGTGGACAGACAGTCACTAACATCTGCTTGAGCAGCTCCTACGGAGGCCCTCGGACCCTGAACCATTGCCACATGCGAGGGGGCGGCTGGTGTCTCCACATTCTTCTACTTTCAAGGGAAACTGATAAACCACGTTTTTGCAAAACGTCTGTTTTAAATATTGGCAACTACATTTGCTTTTTAGAAAAGAGAAAGGAAATGTCTTACCTGGAGGCAGCCTCCTTTCCTCTCTGACTCATGGGTTGGCAGGTCCATCTCCTGGGCAGGCCCACAGGTTTGAATACAGATGGTCAGAAGTGGAGAAACAAATTAAAAAATTAGATTGTGTTCTTAAATTCTGTCTCCTTTAAGTATTGTACACAGCTTGCTGTTGAATGAAAAAAGCACAAGAGTGCTTGGTATTATTTTCTTACGTTCATGAGCATACGATGTATCTCAAGGGAAGGAGGAATGATTAGGTAGGGGTTTACAGACATTTTACTTCGGAAGTAAAATGTATTGTATGCTGACAAAGTCCAATAAATAATGGTTTAGGTCATACCCTCTGGGGATGTTAATGATTAATTTTGTTGGGATTATAATTCAATGTAGAATTTGGGGATAAAATTTCCCAACAGGCTATTTTTTAATGTCTTAAAATAAATACATTATAATAAAGTATAACAAGATACTATTTTTTAAAAATCTACAATGCAAGGGCAATTTTGATATTGGTTTAAGTCACCCAAGAATAATTAGTTAACGCCCTAGCAGGAGATCGGCTCTCAGTGTCGCAGAGGGTCAGAGGGGTTTACCCTTGACAATATTTTCACCATGGACTTTGTTTCCACTCTGACATCAGTTCTCTCTGCACTCACCCCTGATGGGAATGGTCCAATATATATACACACTGTATATATGAAACCTACCTACATATAGTCCACAAAGCAATTGTATTTGACATCGAATGGGTAACAACACATCATATAACCCATGCTAATGTCAAAATGAATTTCTAGATTGTCATTCTCTCTTAGCATACAATTTGCAATAGATGCTGATATGCTACGCATATTTTACTCCCAGAGAAAGTCAATGCAAAATAAAATCCTTTAGAAAAAAATAAACACTTATTAATATAACTTGTTTTATTTCATAGACAATCGTTACATTTTGTTATTATGTTTTATAAAATATGTGTACCTGCAAGTCATATTTTCTTTTACAAATTGCATAATATTTTTGAGATTAGGGGTTTATTTTAAACAAATGCTTTTCTTTTAATCAGCTCTGAATATTTCTCTACAATATCCTGGACTTTAAAAATTACTTTATTGAAGTGAGGACTAATACATAAATGTTTAAATCTCATCATTGTAACCTTTGCCCTTGATTTAATAATTGTTCAATTAATTATTTCTTTCCTTTACAATTTAAGATAAGTTATTTCTGAAAACAGAAACTATAAACTTTCCTTATATCCTTTTCAGGGGAAAAAAAGGAGTTTTTTTTTAATCTAAAAGATCAAAGAAACAGTGAGGCAAGGAGAAGAGTGGCTGGCACAGCTGAGGAAGAATGGGAAGAGGCAGGTTTTTGGCAGAAGGGAATGTGTTAATCTGCGGTGAAATTAGCGATTTAAAAATGTATTTCTCAGCTGCACATCTGAACAAATTTATGGATCTAATTTTCCTTTGGAAATTTAAAACGTTACAAACTCATAAGATATAATTATCCAAGTTTTTCCAACCCACACTCACCAGGCCCACAGAAAGGAGTGGGGATTATGTATGGATGCAAATGGAATGACTACTGCAAAGAATTTAGAAACATTTCAATAAACATACTTGCAAATATTTTGGGTATTTTAGAAAAGTAGGACGCATATGTTAGATTCCAGTGGAGAGGCCTAAAAGGGAGTCTCCAAAAGCACAGTGTGCATCTATATTCGTGTGAGCCATTTGGTTAAGTATTTTACAAACTATCTACACTTTATTTCCCAGTCCTTATGGAATTTTCAAAATACTGTATATCCTACAATAGACTTTTCAACATATGTGTAAGCTGTAGTGTGAAAATAATTGTGGAAATAATTCTAGATCTATATAATTCCACAACCTACTTGCCTTGAATTGGCGGAGTGTGTTTTCATATAAGTATGCATCGAAATGTTTAAGTGTTTCACACCAAACTCGTGTAGACTAAAAGCATCTCTGCAGTTGGCAAGGCCGTGCCAACCTAAGGAGATTAGCACACACGGCATTTAATACCACCAACCAAGAGCCCTCTTTTGTTAGGTTCTTTAAGATGCTTAGAAGTTAGGGTGAAATATAGAAATGTTTGCTTGACACAGTCATTCCTTAGCTTATAAGATATTTGATGGCAGGGAATGCTCTGTACACATGACCCATCCAAAGTTCAGAAAATAGAAATTTTGTTGGGGAAGGACTCTTTTCTAGTCCGTCCTCTGTTAGGAAAAGTCTCTGTTTGTAGGGTTCTTTCATTCCTCTCTTCTCAAAAGTTACTTAAAAGTAGTGTTAAAATAGCCAAGGCTTTTTTTTTTCCCCTAAAATTCATCCTCCTCCAGCTTCTCTTTACTCCCTAAAGATTTTATAAAAATCATCAAAGAACAAACTAGCACTCAGCCGAACTATGCCCATGTATATGCTAACTAACTGCTTCTGATGATGGTGAATGTTGGCACGTCTCCATGGAAGAAAGACTTTACACAAAAGATGTTGTAATTATAATGTTTAAATGATTATGCTATAATTATCATGTTAAAAATCCATGCTCTCAGAGCCGCTCGGTGGTGTGAAGGCTGTGGCATGCCCATTAAAGCTCATCTATGGCTAATGCACTTGCCACCTTCCCCAGCAATGCAAGGAGGACAGGCTGGGCCGAGCCAGAGCCCTGAGAAAGGGCAGGAGGGTTTCCCAAAGCACCCCCTCCTTCCGTCCTCCCACTCTTAGAGGCTCTGAGCCACCAAACAATCACTTTTGCTAACTCTGCCCCAACACTTGTCTTTTTCTTAACCACCTTCTATACAAGATTTTGACAAGTTCATCCACCAACCTTTATAAATACCACTTTTCCTATCCCACCAAAAAAAAAATACCACTTTTCCTAAACAGAACAAGAGCTTATCTAAGTTATTTATATATTTAAAATCTTTATTGTTGACAGTATAACAGAGAAAAAAATGACTCAAGGTCAGTTGTTTGGGGATTGCAGGGATTCAGAGATTCTAACACCTCCATGCAAATATTATATTCTATAGAGGTGGTTTTTATTATTAGTCTTCTCCTTTATTTGGCTCCTATGCTATTTCCTAGCTCAAGAATAGCAGGCAGACCGAATGACTTCTCCTAGACTCTTGTAGGTACATTGATGATCTTTTGTCATTCTCAGTCTTCTTTAGAATGATGGCAATGGCTAAGTTCAGTCACGTTTTCGGTTCTGACTGAGTTGGTAAATGTTTCATAGGAAATTGCCCTTTCTTTGTGGGTACACAATAGACTGTCCATACGTATCTGGTTGAGGATGCTTTGAGGTTATCCAGGTTACATCAATGTGCATTTATTCTTTAGAACCCAAAAGCACTCATAGCCTTAATTTTAGTTGCTGTTGATAAGGTTTTGAGGAGTACACAGAAGAGCTGCTGTTTGGAATGACATACTTTACTGCCCAGATTTCTGACCATCAGCTAAGGGAAGGTAGTGGTGGCAGCACAGGTTCAGAGGCGTGGCTGATGAACCCTGATTCAAGTGCAAATCCGATCGTCCCTTACTGAATGTAGAGAGCCCATCACACCTGCTGGCACAGGCAAGGGCCTGGCTCAGTGTAAGCACTATTACCAACGGTCACCTTTTATGGTCACAGCCAAGTTTCTGAACTTCTTTTCTTAGGGGAGGAGAGAAATAGGGTCGGGGGGAGATGGGCTGATGATGGCACAGGAGAAACCTGCAGAGAGGACTTTAGTGAGCACCTTCAACTAGAAGCAATGGCGCAGAGCGAAAGAGGAGTTCACAAACCAAAGGTGGAGAATTGGGGATTAATTGAAACCCTCAAGTGGTGCATGGGAAGCGCCTGCCTATTTAGAGCCAATAGATAGGTTTCCGTGAGGTTAAGGAAGCGAAAAATCCCATACGAAGCTAGTGAGATGTTAAATTCTAATTAGAAGTGTTAATTAAAAAAATTCCAATTTCATCAGTGAGAGGCTTCTGTTGTTCCAGTTCCCTTTCCTGAGGTGACTCCTAAGTGCCCTGACTCCCTTTGCTCCAGGGTCGTTCGCACTCCTAGGGGGTAGGGAAGGCCGGCGACTGTGCTCTGCCCAGGGCTGCCATGATGAGGGCCTGTTGGCACCTTTGCACTCAGGCATAGCAATGCACTATGGCTCAAAACTTAGTGTGGGGATTTCAGAAGGAAAACAGTATTTATTTAAGTCTTCACAACATCCCTTTGCCACTATTATCTCCTTTTTATACCTTCAAAAAGGAGCCAACAAATTTTCCAAATGTAGATGAAGTTATTTTGTATTGTGTATTCAGTTAAATATAAAGTAATAATACCAACATTCTGCACACCATTAATCCATAATGAAGATTAAATGCTTTGGATGAGCATACAAATATCAACTACCCCGAATTGTTTAAAAATTAAACACAAAGTAAATCTAATCTGAACAGGTATCCAAAGACTATGCAAGTGCATTTTAATATTTTCATTTCAGTAAGAGTAATTAACATGTTCCAAATTATTTAAGTAAACGTTAACGTTTTCCAATATGCTTTTTATGTTTAGATCATTTCAAATTATTTCATAAACACTAAAGAAAATTATTATGTATAATATTTAAAAGTCTCTAATACAAACCTTGAGCTGAGGTGGGCTTATTTAGTAAAATACACAGTATAATTTTTTATACTGACTATTGTACTTATTTAGCCAGAATAGTCATTTTAAACCACAATAGCTATTATGATACATTTTTAACAAATATGTGTCTATCTCCATTTAACTACATGATTTTTCAGAATAGATGATATCATGGCATGCATATTTGCAGTGGCTTTTCCAATGCTAATATAAAAATAGGGTGTACAGTTTAAAAATAAAATATTTCTAAATTCCTAAAAACCACCATGTCTAAGGCTTAGCTCTATCATCTCCTCCATGCAAGTGCCCGTTATTCTTTCTGGCATGTAAGACCCTCTCATTCTTTCATGTTGTCTCCTGTCTGCTCAAAGACACCAGTCACAGTCACCCCCTGACCCATCAGCTCCACTCCAAGGACAACAATAGACATTTTCTTCCCTATATTCCACATCAAAATAATGAAACTGGTCCCCGTTCTTCTGACTTGCTTTCATCTGTAGCAGCTCAAGAAGCACTAGGTTGGGTTCTTCTTCATATTGCAGAGGTAGAAATTTTAGAGGGCAGGATAGATCAATGAGTAGACATACACTGTTTTAGAACATTTCAACATACCTCATTGAAGGTAGATTCCGTAACCTGTTTTTTATTGATCATTAGTCATTATTTAAAATAGATATATTTTGGACATTTTGGGGACTGTAAACTTGTCCCAAAATATACCACTTAATTCAGCTTAAACCATCCTTTTTAAATAGAAGGAATCAGAATACCTCTAGCAATGGTTCTCAACCTTCCTAATTTCGCGACTGTTTAATACAGTTCCTCATGTTGTGGTGACCCCCAACCATAAAATTATTTTCGTTGCTACTTCATAATTGTAATTTTGCTACTGTTATGAATCGTAATGTAAATATCTGATATGCAGGATGTATTTTCATTGTTTGTGACCCACAGGTCTAGAGGGAGAGATGGAACTTCTCATTTTCGTAAGTAGACACGGATGCAGTAGCTTCCTGCCATCATGGTGTGGAGGGTGCTGGGGCATGGAGGGTGCTGGGGCATGGAGGGTGCTGGCTGATGTACATGATATTTCTTCCAGAGGAAGGGGGGGGGAGATAAAAAGGAGAGAGAAATATGACAGAGAAAAGAGTAAGAAAACAGTGACAAGAGACTAAGATCTTGTGTAGGAACAGTGCAATGTTGATGTGAATCAGTGACCAGTAAACATTGCCACGGTGCTGTTTTGTTCAAAAGCACCTGCGTACCTGAGAAGTCACACTCCCACTCAAGCCCCAGTGGAGGCAGTTAGGCTGGTGGAGTTTTATCTGTGTGAGGATTTGGTGGCACTCAGTAGGGCTGGGTTGTATGTTCAAATGGATGTAGTGCAGACAAGAAATCCAGAGCCAAGGAAACTAAGGACTTATGTGCTAGGAGGTAAAGGAATCTATCTTGATGTATCTCCTTACACATTTACAGAAATCTAGAGGAAATGAGCATAGCCCATGGTATTGGGAAGCAGAACTCAGCCAATGTCACTGTACTGTTAAAAATAAAAGTCTTCATATTATATTACTTAGTGGATAAAATGATCATTGTACATAAGGTAATTTTGAAAAAGACAACCTTACAAACATAATATACTTTAATTTCATTATGGTATTTGACAAAGTATTTTGTATATACACATAAACATGAAAGAAAAGTACTTAGGACTATCAGCCTTAGCTGCATTTAAAGTTGGTATAATTGTTATAAGCACTGAATAGATATTATCTTAGAAAGATTTCCAGTCATATACATTGTGCTGTCAACCCACACCTATATTAATACTTCAATTTAGAGAATACCGTCAAGTCAAGAATACTTTGAGAAGAGCAGCTAACTAGTACCTCATTAAAAAATAACATTTATTGAGTATTTTTATTTTTTTGAATCTATTAGAGTGATATTGGTTAATGAAATTATATAGGTTTCAGGTATAAAATTCTACAATCCATCATCTGTATGTTGTATTGTGGGTTTACCACACCAAGTCAAGTCTCCTTCCATCACCATTTATCCCCTCTTTACCTTTTTCTACCTCCCCCCCAACCCCCTTCAAATTACATAAATTTTTTTTAAAATATATTTTTTATTGATTTTTTACAGAGAGGAAGGGAGAGAGATAGAGAGTTAGAAACATCGATGAGAGAGAAACATCAATCAGCTGCCTCTTGCACATCTCCTACTGGGGATGTGCCCGCAACCCAGGTACATGCCCTTGACCGGAATCGAACCTGGGACCTTTCAGTCCGCAGGCCGACGCTCTATCCACTGAGCCAAACCGGTTTCGGCCAAATTACATAAATCTTTTACCTATTTTATTGAGCATTTTTAATGGGCCACATAGTAATTTATTTTATCCTCACAACAGACCTCTTAGGTAGGTACTAATGACATCACCATTTTAAAATTAGGAAATGAAATC
Source organism: Myotis davidii (assembly GCF_000327345.1). Classification (NCBI taxonomy): domain Eukaryota; kingdom Metazoa; phylum Chordata; class Mammalia; order Chiroptera; family Vespertilionidae; genus Myotis; species Myotis davidii. The sequence goes on along the minus strand of NW_006288889.1, from coordinate 533,573 downwards.
ATAGAGAATTAAATAATTTGCCCAAACAAGCACGGCACAGTAATGATGAGGCTGGGATGTAATCTAAATTATGTTTATATTCCACCTTCTTAACCAAATATGCAATGTTCCCTTCCTAAAAACAGTATACAGCTATAAAATCCATGACCACCAGGGGGGGGATTATTAAATAAATTGGAACCATTTAACCTGGAACACAAAGGACATGGAGAAAGATGAAAAATTGAAATAATTCCAAGTAATTTCTGAGACACACTGTGTCTAAAAATCATGTCTGAAAATCAGTCCATCTTGGAGAGACACAGTATCAGCTCCTTCCTAACAGTATGATGTTCAAATTATTCACCATCTTTGAACTTGAAATCTAAAAAATTTAACAACACATTGCATCATCTCTACATATAGAAAAGAGGGAATTAGAAACAGTGGCTCACGAGGTGTCATCCTCAAAAAGTCTAGAAAAGTTCTTATAACAAGAGAACTCTTCAGTTTCGATAATAAATACAACTAAGTCTAGCTGGATGTATTTATCATAAAAAATTAGCATTCTGTTTACATTTTTTCTCTCTCTCGTGCTCAAACTGTGTTAGGGTCCCAGGAGTCCAAGTACTTCTGAGTCACTTACAGGATTTCTGTTATCCAAGGCTGAAGTGATAATGGTCTTTGTTGTATTGGCAAAGATGATAGTGGCTAGTAGCCTCAGGTCATGCTCTGACCAAGGTGCACATCTGTATTCAAAGTTCTACATCTCAACCCACCATGACAAAATCACCAGGTAGGAAAATCAGTCTTTATTGCTTTTAGCTTTTTCTTTCTGAACTCCTATTCTATTGGAAAAAGAGGGTGATCCTTTCCCTATTTTGATGACCATATTTTTTGAAGCCTCTTTCATCATCCTATATGATAAAAGGCTAATATGCAAATTGACCAGACAGCAGAATGACTGGTCGCTATGACATGCACTGACCACCAGGGAGCAGATGCTCAACACAGGAGCTGCCCCCTGGTTGTCAATGTGCTCCCACAGGGGGAGCACCACTCAGCCAGAAGCCCAGCTCCTGGCAAGCGCAGTGACAGTGGCAGGAGAGACTCCTGCTATTTGGCAGCACTAAGGATGTCCGATTGCCAGCTCAGGCCCACTCCCGCCTGAGAGGGCGCAGGCCAGGCTGAGGGAAACACACACACACACACACACACACTGCCCCTGAGTGCACCAGGTCTCTAGACTCTTCTGAAAGGGCTCAAGTCCAATACAGATATCTGCAACTTATTATGAATACAAAATATTTCACTACCTTTCTCATTGACAATTACACTGCATAAAGTATGATTGTGAAATGAGGACTCTATTCTCTTTATAAAATAATTCAAGATTATGTAGGCTGGTGACAAAATATTTTAAGCAAGAGTCTATATCAGAATGACTATGTGTGTTTGTGTGTGAAAGGAGTCTGAGCAAAGAAACATTAAGAGCAATGCTTTTGTTTACACTTACACTCATGATGTATCGCAAATAAGTGTGCTTGTCACAGA
>NW_006288889.1:516797-531990 GCF_000327345.1 Myotis davidii | reverse complement strand
ACATCAGAACATGAGGTACACTAGAGATGCTTTAACAACTCAAGTGTGACATTAAGAAGCCATGTTAAACCACCATATTACCACCACTAGCTAACCGTGGTAGATTTAACACATTCATTTGCCAATGTTCCTTCCCCAGAACCAAAGTGAAGACATTAAAGGAAGTAAAGGTAAAGATGCAGCCTGGCTGATGTTGTTCAGTGTTTGAGCACCAACCCATGAACCAGGAGGTCACAGTTCAATTCCTTGGTCGGGGCACATACCAGGGTTGATGGATTGATCCCCATTAGGAGGTGTGCAGGAGGGGGCCAATTGATGATTCTCTCTAATTATTGATCTTTCTATACCTCTCTCCCTTCCTCTCTAAAATCAATAAAAATATATTTCAAAAAGATAAAAGATGGAAACTAACAAGGCAGCAATGCTTTAAACATGTCAGCAACGGGAAAGCAAATGAAGAGGGAAATAGAGAAGTATGGGAAGATGGGGATGATTACTTAATGTGTCAAATACAAATAAGGAGAATTTTAAGGAGTCATAAAATTTGTGAAAATTCATGGTAAGTGCAGCAAAAACATAAGCAAATAAAATAGCTAGCATTCTAATTTATAAGAAAAGTAAAAATTTGGAAAAGAAAAATTTAATAAGTGTATATTACTTGATTAGCAATAAAAATATATATCCATAGCAAAACTGATTATCAACTTTAAATTGGAAATTTTATCTATTTTGGGAGATAATAGGAAGTAGAGTAGTGTTATATAAAGTTTACATTATCATTTTTCATTATTGAATGGTAAAATGTGGGTAAAGAAATTATAAACATGTAAATATATGTAAATATCATAAAACAAATGAACAAAAACAAGCTTAAGGGCTTGTAATAGACTACCCCAAAAAGGATATTATTGAGACTAGGTGTTGGAGAGTAAGTTTCTCCTTGACCCTCATTGCTACAGTAATTCTTAGGGAGTGCTCACTCCTTCATCCTGGTCCACTACATCAACTGTTGGGCCCGAGTCCCTCTGCTGGGAACTGGACCTCTTTGGACACCGGGCATTAGAAGATGAAGACATGAGTGGTCATGGATATATAAGAGAGTCTTTATTGCAGAAGCCAATGGCCATGTAGCCATTGCTAACAAGGCAGTCCACAAAGAAGTCCTTGCTAATACAGTAACAAACACAGGAGCCATCCTAGCAACACAGCCAGCACTGGCTGGTTAGTAACACATTTTTCCTACAACACAGCCCCCAACATAGGGGCGATACAGGAGCCAACCCAACCAAGCAGTCTCAACATAATAGCAGCCTCTTACTGGCTGGTCAGTAGCATACTTTATACTAACCTGGACAGAAGAGGCTTCTGGCCAAATAGTGACCTCAGTACTTGAGCTACAGAAGGGCGCACTTGCCCAGTGTATACAGTGAAACTGCTGTGTCCTTGCACCTGCCTATGGAAATTTAGCCTTGAACACCCTGATTAGTATTCCCACGCTCAGAGTGGCCTTGAAGGTCCGGTGTACAATGACTGATTAGGGTTCCCACAATAAGAAAGGAAAAAACTGATATTTTGTTAGCTACTTTATAGTACTATTTTTAATGAACTACACACATATATTATTTAAAACAATATCTCTAACCCTGGCCAGTGTTGTTTAGTGGTTAGAGTGTTGGCCTGCACACTGAAGGGTCACAGGTTCAATTCCAGGTCAAGGGCATGTACCTGCTGGGTTTGCAGGTTCCATTCCCAGCCAGGGAGGCATGCGGGAGGCAACCAATCCATGTATCTCTCTCACATCGATATTTGTCTCTCTCTGTCTGTTCCCCTCCTTTCCACTCTATCTAAAATCAGTGGGAAAATATCCTCAGGCAAGGATTAACAGAAAGACCACCCCAATATCTCTAAAACCTACTCGAAGTAGCTACTTCCTCCTCACATCAAAGGAAAGAAATACTTGACCAGATCACATAGCCATATTTCTACTTCATCCATACACATACAGCTTATTTGTGCTTCCATTTTCAAACTTTCTTAGAGAGAGACATTCTGGCTTAAACTTTTTAAACTACAGATCAAGTTGAAATAAATAATATAATAAAATATGTATTATGGGAAATTAATTTTTGTAAATACACATGCATGCAAAATTTTCTGTTCACAAGCACTCCATAGGAGAGTCACTTAAGCATTGAAACATCGTATCAATACTAGTATAGCCAAGCTTCAAGGAGCGATTCATCAGAAACATTATTCCTGGACGTGCCCAGTGATTTGTAGTTACAGCTACCTCCTCGGGAGTTTCTAGTACTCGGTCACCTTTGTATATCTTGGATTTAGGCCAAGGTAATATCATGAGGTGGTTTGAAAACCTTTTCCTGAAGCCCGCTAGGCTATGTCTGCAAAAAATGATTCATAAGTCGTTGGCACATACTACGTATAGACTGAACAACTTTCTTTCAAAAGAGTTTCCTTAGTTTTTTGTAAGTTCATATGCCAGGTTTTTGCCACTGACACAGACTTCTGAAATATTTCTGCAGCTGGCATTTCGACGTCTGGCATTTCAGTCACTGAGCATTTACTCACAGGATTGTTCATTAACACTCTGAAATGCGGCCAGTGCCCAGCCTAGGCTAGTAAAAGCAAAACAACATTGTCCTCCATTGACCCTCAGAGTCTCCCGTTTCCTCTCCATGGCAAAGCAGGCTGCTCAATCCCATGGTGTGGTTTTGATAGATTTTAAATGAGTTTATGGATTTAAATCATTTTGATGTCTTGCATGATCCTTTATTCTTTGTACTGCAATTGATCACTTTGTAATCATTACTACTGTAACTGGTTTCCAAGTGACAGAAACCAGCTCGAACCAGCTTACCCGAAAAGTGGGCATTATAATAAGGATTTAAAAGTGTTTCATAGAACCAAAAGCAGGAGCAAAGACTGGACTCAAGAAGGACTGGATCCAGTCATCTTAGTACCCACCTGTTCTTTTTTCTCATTAAGCACTATTTTTATTTGTATTTTGTGAGAATATTTTCTGCTTTTCATTACATACAGCAAAATTACTTTTCATTTCTTTTTCATGTTGAGCAAGCTCATAGGAAAAATATAAAATTGTGTTTTATTTTATATTATATTTTCATTATAAGTGAGGGTGAACCTATTTTCTTATTTATCTTTACTTTTCTATTTATGATTATTTTTGAATTTCCCCTTTACATACTTGACCTCTTTTAACTGGGGGGGGGGAGTTTGGAGTATTCATAATTCAAAATTTTTATGAGTTTTTTATATTTTCTAAGATTTTAATATATTTTTTATAATACATATCCCCAGTTTGTTATTTTTATCTTTGACTATTTTGTGGATTTTGGCATAAATAAAATTTTTAGTGGCTTTATTTTTTTAGTTACCAACATTTGCATCATGTACAGAAGTTTTCAGTGATTACATAACCATTTCTCATATGGTATCCAGATATACTCTGAGATTTAAAAATACGTACATCTTAGATGTGTCTGAAATTTATTTTTGTAACATGTGAACTATATGTCTATGCTTCTTTTTTCAATAATTTTATTTAATACTAGAGGCCCGGTGCACAAAATTCTAGCACAGGGCACGGGGGTTGGGTCCTTCAGCCCGGCCTGCACCCTCTCACTATCCTGGACCCCTCGGGGGGTGTCCAACTGCTGGTTTAGGCCTGATCCCGTAGGAATCCTAAAGTGGCAGTCCGACATCCCTCTCACAAGCTGGAACCACTGGGTCCTAACTGTCACCTGCCTGCCTGCCTGATCTCCCCTAACCACGCACCTGCCTGCCTGATTGCCCCTAACCACCTCTGCCTCAGCCCCTGCTGCTACGGCTTCATCCAGAAGGACGTATGGAATGACATCCATAAGGTCGTTTGGCTGCCCTGTCTAATTAGCATATTACACTTTTATTATCATAGATTCCATCCTTTGAGAATGCAACTTTATCATGGTCACACACACAAAATTTAGTCCATGGTGCCACATAAAATAGCCACCCTAAAACTCAGTAGTATGAAAAAGCATTACTCATCATTTGTGGCTTATTCAGGAAGGTCTCAGGTGGTTGGTTTGCTTCTACTACACATGGTGCTAGCTTGGGTGACTGTTTTGCGGGTACTCAACTGCAAGATGTCCTCTTCTCACTTGTCTGGTGTTTTCATGTTTTTTAGCCTCATTGCCTCTCACAAAACATAGCATTGCACCCCCCAGGGTTTCTCCATGTGGCTTAGGTGTCTCACTGCACAACAGTGAGTAGTTTCAAGGCTTCCAGGAGGCAGGAAAAGGAGGCTCCCGGCCAGTCAAGGGTTAAACCCAAAACTGGAATTGTGTGACTTCCACCACACTTTATTGCTCCATGAAGTCACAGAACTACCTCCTCCCCATATTCCAGAGGATGACGAACTATACTTCCACCTGGAGAAGAGGCAGCAGCCTCCTTGAAACTTGTATGTAGCAGGAGATTTCTGTGGCAGCCATCCATGGAAAAATACATTTGAGCACACACAAAGATATACATGCACACAAAACATTTAAAATGCAAAAATATTACATGCCATTCTGATTTAATTTAAAGTATTGAGTTAAATAATAATTATTACATGTTTACAAAGTGAGAGGCCTGTTGCCAAGGCACTGGTGATAGGGTGGTAACCTCACAGGGCAGGGCCTTCCCAGAGCTTCTACATGTCCACAAATGTAGGCAGTTCCTCAACAAAGCGTATGCTACATTACTGTATAATAATGCCTATAATAATGTGCTTATATTCCTATAAAAGCAAAAACATCTTTGTAAAGTTATTATTTTGATTGTCACTGTTATGAATTGTGTCTGTCTTTCCCATTAAACATTGCTAAGAAACACATTATTATTAATGTGATACTACTTATTTTGAAATCAATCATTGTATCACTCAAATTTCTAGTTGTAAAAACAAGGCCTGCTCAAAGGTTTGGTGAGGACAGCTGATGGAGCACTGACTATTTATAAAAGTATGGAAAGGGTGAAGGGAGGCAACAAAAGATGGTACAGGGCTCAGCAACTGGTGAGCTGAGGTCACCATTAGCACCATTTACCCTGAAGGGATAAAAGGCCCTGAGAAAACTGTCTCTTAGGAGTGTAATTATAGCTGCAGCTACTGCTCGGACCACAGCAGTGGAAATTGGGGTTATACTCTGACCCCTCTTCTCACGCGTTGTCTCCTTTGGCCATTCCCAGCAGGAACTAGAGGCCGGGAAGCCTAAGCAATAGAGGCACAGAACCTGTCCCAGGCATAGAACTGACCGGAGAACGGCGGTGAATAGATCTGTAGCAGGAAGCACCAGGGGAAACATCGGCCCAAGACCCTACACAATGTGTGCTGTTTTCAACCTTGTTTATTTGACCCAGCAAATCGACTTCTTGGTCTATATCCAAAGGGATTGACATCAGAACCTCAAAGAGATGCTTGGAATCCCACTACTGCAGCCTTATTCTCAACGACAAGGTATGGAAACAAATGCCCATGGACAGCTGTATGGATAAAAAGAGATATATGCTTACAATTTAACATTATTCCACCTTAAGAAAGAAATACTGTCTTTTGTAACAGCATAGATGGACCTGGAGGACATTATGCTAAATTAAATAAACCAGACATGGGATAAATACTGCATGGTCCTACTTTTAGGAGAAATCTCAGTTTGTCAAATGTATAGTCAGAGAGCAGAATGGTGGACACCACAAGTTAAAGGGGAGTAGAAATGGAAAGGTATTGGTCAAAGAGTAAGGAAAAAGCTTTAGTTAGGTAAGATAATTAAGTTCTGGAGATCTATGATAGAGCAATGTGACTAAAGCTAACAATCCGAGACGGAATACTTAAAATTTGCTAAGAAGGTAAATCCTATGCTAAGTGCTCTTATTGCATTTTTTAAATAAAGGCAGCAGGAGGAAAATTTGGAGATTATGGTTATGTTTAGGGCCTTGTAGAGATGGTTCAGGATGTTTCTTATCTCCAACTTCATCAAGTTGTATATATTAATTAAGTACAACTCTTTGTATGTCAATCTACCTCAATAAAGTGGTTTTAAAAATCATGCAGACATATAAATAAAATAAAGGCATTGCAATCTATTTTCTTTCATTTAATCAGGTAGATAGATGCAAATAATAAATTTATGTCTTCCATCTTTAACAATAAAGATTAAATAAAATTTAAATACTGTTGTGGGGCTGGGGGATGGAGGGATTGAACTAAAAAGAGAAATAACTAAAAAAATTATTGCATTAAAATAAAATTGAAATAGCAGTAATACTGATGGTGAACATACATGCATTTTATTTTGTGGTTTCCATCCGTTTCATGAGTTAAGGATGCCTTTTCTCTCAGTTTACAAACTATTCACTACAGTTCAGATACATCAAATGGCTCACCCGATATTATGCTAGTAAGTACCAACGGGAGCCAGGAATTCCGTCTGGATCTACCCAACTGCAGACCCCTCACTTTTAACCACTATGCTTTTTTACCTCTTTTGTGCTCCTTGATTGGGCAGACTGATTAAATTAATGACTGATTTAATCCTGCACGATTCTAATCTTAAATGACTATTTAAATAATTTTGGTGAGAGTAAGTAAGGGAAGGTTGTTCATTGAATGGTAGGGTCTTATGTGTGCACCATGATGTGGGATTAGTTTGAAAAAGATGGGTTTGGACATACTTAGGAAATACAATTTTATTTCTCTATTCTTTAAAAATTCGAAATCCAGCCCTGGCCAGTGTTGCTCAAGTTGGTTGTAGCATTGTCCTGTGCACAAAAAAAATGTGGCCTGGTTGATTCCCTCTCAGGGCACATGCCCAGGTTGCAGGTTCAATCCCCAGTCAGGGAACACGTGGGAGGTAAAATAATAATGTTTCTCTCTCACATCAATGTTCCTCTTCCTTTTTCTCTCTCTTTCTCCCTCCCTTTCACTCTCTAAAAATCAATAAAAAATTCACAGAGTTCACCAACCTTAATATGCTTGTGATTCTTTTTTTAATTGACTACTTATCTTTCCAGTTCCTGTTTTGGCAGGCACCATGGTAGGTATAAGATCTCATGGTATTAATTATGGCATCAGAGTATCTGTAATTCACATTCTAATAAAACTTGCAAAATTATTTAACCTCTCTTGATCTGTTGGCTTCTGTTAGAAATGAGGTTAGTTTAAGGGTTATTCTAGGCTCAACATTCCTTCATTCCTCTAAGATGTATGGATGTGAAAGGAAATCTGATGCATTAATTTTTTATATCTCTCAGCTAAATTTGGAGGCCAGATCTTTAGAAACATTCCAGACACTGGTCCTGTGACATTACTTACCCAGAATATGAGGGAGGGAAAGGCAATTTTATCACATGCCTTTTCAAATATGGATAAGTGAGCATCTTTCATCTATAAATATTACATGTGAATGCATTATATTTATATATTATTTTAATATCTGGTTTTGTATTAACTAAACATTTAGTTTTTAAAATAAATATTTTTATTTATTTTTAGAGAAAGAGGGAGGGAGAGGGACAGAGGGATAGAAACATCCATCAGCAGCCTCCTGCACACCCCCTACTGGGGATCAAGCCTGCAACCCTGGCATGTGTCCTGCCTGGGAAATGAACTGGTGACCTCTTGGTTCATGGGTTAATGCTCAACCACTGAGCTGGGCTGAACATTTAGTGTTTAAAGGTTGGAGCTATAACTACTTCCTGGGAATTCATTTATTTTTGAAAGGGATTCTCGGACACAAAATTCCTAAATACAAAGAGTAGTGATGTTTCAATGCATGACTAGTTACCATGGGGATCTGGGACCTGTATTTTCCCATTGATGTGGTTATTATGATTTTTGTCAACCAAAACTTATTCAATTCCTTTCACTGACCATTACAACAACCTGTTCTCTTGTCTGGTTGCACAACGTGCTGTCATTGTACCCATGTCTGTGATGTTCAGGAGGGGATGAGAGTCTTACTAGCAAAAAAAAAAAAACAGTGCCTTTAGCTGCTTGTATCTTATTTTTCTGATTGCAGAAGAATCAATGCATTTTTTATTATTTTATTTCTCTGAAATTAGATCATTATATGTGGGTCCATTTATTCATTAATTCATACAGCCTCTTACCGTCAGTGAAAAGTGGAAAGAGTAAAAGCTGATATTATGATATGATAATCAGCATCCTTTAAGCCAAGTGTTACACACATGGCTAGGATGCATCTTGCTTTGTTTTTTTCCTTTTTAAATTCAAATTATGAGCTGACTGGCTTTATTTTCATTAACCTTGCTGTAGACTCTTGCTATATGTAAAATTGGAAGTGATGTGAGACCTGGAAACAATTAAAGTTCATCTTGTAAGTGATGGAAAACATCACCAAAGCCCCGATCGCTCCTCTCCCACTGTTAGGAAAATAGAATCTGGGGTCAACTTCCTACCTCCGATTGGTGTGACTAACAGGAAGTGGAGAACTGTTTAGCATGCAGAACTTTAATGATGCAGTTCAAGATTTATTATGTAAAACACTCTCTCAACATAGTATAGATTAAAATGGTTTTGCTTTGATAGCTGAAAAAAACTCTAGGCTTTCAAAGTATTTTGTTTGAAAATACACAGTCTTCTTGTATCAGTCATACGGGGCTTTTTAACACTTCCTTTAAACAGGTGCAACTTAAAATCTCCATAATAGGTTGTTCCAGCTGTGATATCAGGGACGCAAAGTGAGCATCTATATAGTAGGGCATGGCTTAACCCTTTTCCTTTCCTGAAGCGATGTTTCCATGTCTGCCTGATTCCCCTGGCTTCACTGGCTTTTAGAACCATATTTCCTCCACTGCCCGCTCTCAGCAATCCTCTGTGTCTCCAGGGGCATTAGTCTCTCAGAAACTTCCATAAACTAGACATCGTTGCTTTTGAAACATATGCTCTGTTTTTCTACATTTTTTTTAAATATATTTTATTGGTTTTTCACAGAGAGGAAGGGAGAGAGATAGAGAGCCAGAAACATCGATGAAAGAGAAACATCGATCAGCTGTCTCCTGCACATCTCCCACTGGGGATGTGCCCGCAACCCAAGTACATGCCCTTTACCGGAATCGAACCCGGGACCTTTCAGTCCGCAAGCCAACGCTCTATCCACTGAGCCAAACCGGTTTCGGCTTCTACATTTTATTATAACAGAAACACCAGGCATTGTTCAAATGTGACTGACAATAATTATTTGTTTAATTATAACAAACATAAAAGAGAGGGACTATGTTTATCCCTGTTTTGCAGATGTCAAAACTGAACCTGGGAAGGTTACATGTCTTGCCCCAAATATAACACCTGATAGGCAATAGTCTCATTTGAATCCAGGCTCCCGGCCCAGGAGCTGTGCTCCCGGACACTCTCCAGGTGTCACTAAGCACAGTTTTATGCTTTCTATTCTCTTATACTACCAGATTTTCTTTTATCCTTAACTAGATAGATAAATAAAAATTAAATTGCTTCTTTTTTGTTAATTATTATTTACATCATAATATAAATTTAAGTAATAGTTTTAAAAAATTTATTTTTAAGAGTTTGCATTCAACATTGCTTTGTATTAGTTTGGTCAGTTAATCTCTGATAAAGGAGGCAAGAACATACAATAGGGAAAAGGCAGAGTATTTAATCAGTGTTGTTGGGAAAATTGGACAGATACATGCAAAAAAAAATGAAACTGGGCCATCTTCGTACACGATGTTCAAGAATTAAATCAAAATGGATTAAAGACTTGGATGTAAGTCTGGGAAACATAAAATCTCCTGGAAAAAGATAGGCAGTAAAATCATTGACATGTCTCTTATAAATGCTTTTTCTGACCTGTTTCCTTGGGAAAGTGATACAATGAAAAACCACACCAAACTAAAAAGTCTTTGAACAACACGGGACACCATCAACAACAAGAAAAGACAACCTACTGAATGGGAGATATGTTTGCCAATGACACATCTGATATGTATCGTTGTCATTTGCCAAGCAGATGTGAGATGTAGGTTTTGACAAGTCGCTGAATCAAGAGTCACTTCTTTTCTTTGTGGCCAGGCTACACTAGGTCTTTCCCAGAGCTTCCTTCCTCATTGGCAGTATATGTCCACTCCATCTGTTGTTCCTCCAATGAATTATCTTCTTGCCTCGGCCAATGTCTCTGTGATTTATTTTCCTGTAAATGTTTCCTTGAGACCATTAATTCCAGTCCAGTCACTGGATGGAAAAATGATATTTAGGGTTCCTTTCACCAGAAAGCTATCAGGGGAGTATGCAGTCTCTGAGGCTGAGCACTGGACCTGGAAATAGAAAAGTAGGCTGGAGTCTACTTTTGCCAAGAGTATTTAATGTGGGTTTAACAAATTTTGAATTAAAATAGCAACCCTTTAAAAGAAAGCTCCATTTAATTATATAAAATTAAAATTAATATACTAGTTGTAGAATATATAGAAGAAGAGAATAAGGACTTTGTAATTTAAAAATCTATATGGAAATCCCATGTGTTAATGTAGATTCTACAGAACAAGTATAAAAAGGTGGCACTAAAACACAGAAGGTGTGGATGGTGGCATAGTGGCACCTGGTGTTGTAGGGTCAGATACCGGCCTACACACACACACGCCAGGCCTGGACATGGCCAAAAGCTGGCAGGCAAGCCTAAGCTGTTGTTTAGACCACATTAAAAGTCTCAAGTCGAAGTGCACAGACATATCAGAAGTGGGGAGAGGTTGAGAATGTTACCAATGAGCTTATGAGTTATATGACTCTCCAAAGCAGGCAGATTTCAGGTGCCCTAACATCACGCCGGTTCTGGAGTATAAAGAGTAGTGGCACACAAAGGCCTGGCCAGCAGCTGAGAACCCAGAAAACAGATATACCAACAAGCAGGGTTTTTGTTTTGTTCTGTTTTTTAATTCTTATTGTTTAATGTATTACATGTGTTTCCTTTTACCTCCATTGACCTCTCCCTGTCCACTCCCACCACAGCACATGCCCTCACCCTCCTAGTGTCTGTATCCATTGGTTATGCTTATATGCATTCATACAAGTCCTTTGGTTGATCTCTGAACACCCCCGCCCCCAGCACCTTTCCTTGTCTTTCCCCTGAAGTTTTACAGTCTATTCAATGATTCTCTGTCTCTGGATCTATTTTTGTTCATCATTTTATGTTGTTCATTATATTCCACAATGGAGTAAGATCATGTGATATTTCTCTTTCTCTGACTGGCTTATTTTGCTTAGCATTATGCTCTCCAGGTCCATCGATGCTATTGCGAATGGTAAGAGTTCTTTCTTTTGTACAGCAGCATAGTATTCCACTGTGAAGTTGTACCACAGGTTTTTAATCCACTCATCTGCTGATGGGCACTTAGGCTGTTTCCAGATCTTAGCTACCATAAATTGTGCCGCTATGAACATAGGGGTGCATATATCTTTTCTGACTGGTGTTTCTGATTTCTTGGGATATACTAGTATTCCTAGGAGTGAGATTCCTGGGTCAAATGGGAGTTCCATTTTTAATTTTTTGAGGAAACTCAAAATTGTTTTCCCCAGTGCCTGCACCAGTCTGCATTCCCTCCAGCAGTGCACAAAGGTTCCTTTTTCCCCACATCCCTACCAGCACTTGTCGTTTTTTGATTTGTTGATGATAGACATTCTGACAGGTGTGAGATGGTACCTCAATGTCTTTTTGATTTGTATCTCTCAGATAATTAGTGGCTTTGAGCATGTTTTCATATGTCTCTTGGCCTCCCTTATGTCTTCTTTTGAAAATTATCTATTTAGGTCCGTTGCCCATTTTTTGTTTGCTTTGTTTATCTTCCTTTTGTTAAGTTGTATGAGTTCCCTGTAAATGTTGGAGAGTAAACCCTTATCGGTGATAACATTGATAAATATGTTCTCCCATGCAGTGGGCTTTCTTGTTGTTTTGTTGATGGTTTCTTTTGCTGTCCAGAAGCTTTTTATCTTGACGTACTAGTAACCTATTGGGCAATATTGCGCAGTAAGCTGCCCACTGCTTCTGTGGGAGCTGGCAGGAACCACAGTGCACCGCCCGGAGCTGCGCTGCTTCCACCGGAGGCAGGAGGGAGCCACGCTGATTTCGTGGGAGGTGGGAGGGAGTCACGCCACTTCTGCTGGAGCATGGAGGGACTTGTGCAGATTCTGTGGGAGGTGAAAGGGACCCGCGCTGCTTCTGCAGGAGGCAGGCCCACCGTCTCCTCTCTGGGCCTGTGCCCAGCTGCGGAGGCTGGCGGCCAGCCCCCTGTCCCTGTCCATGTCTGTTCCAGCCGGAGCTGCCTCCAAGCCTTCATGATCAGGATCACAGGCCACAGGCAAGGCAGCTCCTGGGTCCCCGGGGTGCCACCTTGCCTGCGGCCGGGCTTTCCAATTGCAATCACCAGCTGGGGGCAGGCAAGAGTGCCCCGGTTCTCTGATCCAGGCCTGGGGGGGGGGCAGGGAAAAGGTGATCCCCCCTCAGGGCTGCCTTTGCCCTGTCAGTTGGCTCTTGCCTGCCGCCTGGGTTTCCGATCGCCGTTCTTCTGTCCTTCCCTTTCACGTCCCATCATTGCACCTACATATTTAAATTAACCACCATCTTTCTTAGCAATTAATTTGCATATCACCCTAATTAGCCAATGGGAAGCGTAGTGAAGGTACGGTCAATTACCCTGTTTGTCTTTTATTAGATTAGATTCCTATTTGTTCATTTTCTCCTTAGTTTCTATTTTCCTAGGAGCTGCATTGGTAAAGATATTGCTATGACATATGTCTGATATTTTGCTGCCTGTGGATTCCTCTAAAATTTTTATGACTTCCCTTCTTACATTTAGACCCTTTATCCATTTTGAGTTTATTTTTTTGTATAGTGTAAGTTGGTAGTCTAGTTTCATTTTTTTGCATCTATCTGTCCAATTTGTCCAATGCCATTTATTGAAGGGACTGTCTTGACTTCATTGTATGCTCTTGCCTCCTTTGTCAAATATTAATTGAGAATAGTGGCTTGGGTAGATTTCTGGGTTCTCTGTTCTGTTCCATTGATCATTCCAATGGTCCTGTAATGCCTCAAGGATTTTCTTTCTCTCCTTATTTCAGGTATATGGGAAGCTCTATCAAAGAAGAAATAATAATTATATTCTACTGATATATGCATTTTAAATAGATTCTGATATGCTATTAGTTATAATATTTTGGAATATTGTGTTTTGCAGAAAGGGCAAGAATCCATGTCATTTGCATTGTGATCAAATCTATAAAAATGTCATTTTAAATTTCATTTCATTTGGAGACATTCACTGTTTTACTATGATGCATTTATAAAATTGTTACATCTTCTGAGGGATCCATGGAAAAGGACTCTAACATTTTCAGTTAGAAAATGGATAACTATTCAGTTACAGCTGGATACCTGTATAGAATATTCTTGGATTTAGTCCCTTGCTTTGTATCACTTTGTATAGTTCCTTCCATTCCTTTCTGGCCTGATGTATTTCTTTTGAGATACCATTTGATAATCTAATGGGCAATATCTTGTAGGTGACTCTCTGTCTCTCTCTTGCAGCCTTTAAGATTTTTCTCTTTGTCATTAACATTTGCCATCATAATTATGACATGTCTTGGTCTGGGTTTTTCGGGTTCATATTGTTTGGGACTCTCTGTGCTTGTATGACATTTTTCTTCCCTAAATCAGGGTTTTCTGACATTTCTTCAAATAGGTTTTCTAATCCATGCTCATCTTCTTGTCATTCTGGAACCCCTATTATAAGTATGTTGCTTCATTTCATGTTGTTGTACAGCTCTCTTAGGCACTCCTCCTGCTTTCTAATTTTTTTCTCCAATTGCTGTTCAGATTGGGCATGTTTTACTGCCCTGTCTTCTAATTTTCTAATTCAGTCCTGTGGCTGTGGAAGTGGGCTTGGTGGTGGCTCCTGCAGTTGCTATGCTTAGGGTCAATGTGTTGGGCTTGATGGTGGGTCCCCAGGCCTGGGGTTTTAGCAGCAAGCTTTGTGGCAGGACTTCCGGTCATGGCTCCCGGGGCCAATGCATCAGTCTTGGCTTGAGCAGTCATAGTGGCGGCTCCTTGCATAGTCGCCACCACAGTTGTGCCTTGGGAGATCGTGGTGGTGGCTGCCCATGCAGCTATTCCCATTTTTATTCTTTGTGCCTTTGATCCTTCTTCCCTTCCTATTTTTTTTTTCTTTTTACAACAGTCCCTTTAGCATTTCTTTTGTTGCTAGCTCGGTAGTGATAAAATCCTTTAGCCTTTTTGTTTTTTTTGATCTTTGATTTTTTACAGAGAGGAAGGGGGAGGGATAGAGAGTTAGAAACACTGATCAGGTGGGGATGTGCCCACAACCAAGGTACATGCCCTTGACCAGAATTGAACCTGGGACCCTTCAATCCCCAGGCTGATGCTCTATCTGCTGAGCCAAACCAGTCAGGGCCCCACTTCAATTTTAAATGATAGCCTTGTTGGATAGAGTATTCTTGGAAACAGTCCCTTGCTTTGCATCACTATGTATACTTCAGTCCATTTTCTTTTGGCCTGGTGTGTTTCTGTTGAGAAATCATTTGATAATCTAATGGGAGATCTCATAGGTAACTTTGTCTCTCCTCTTGCAGCCTTTAAGATTCTCTCTTTGTTGTTAACATTTGCCATTGTAATTATGACATGTCTTGGAGTGGGTCTTTTTGGGTTCATCGTTTTTGGAACTCTCTGGACTTGTGTAACATTTTTCTTTCCAGGTCAGGGAAGTTTTCTGTCATTTTTTCTTCAAATAGGTTTTCTATTCCTTGCTCAGCTTTAACTCCTTCTGGCACACCTATTATATGGATGTTACTTCATTTCATGTTGTCCTAAAGCTCTCTTCTAACTCATTAATCCAGTCCTCTGCTTCTTCTAGTCTACTGTTAAAACCTTCCATTGTGTTTTTTTAAACATGTTTTTATTGATTTCACAGAGGAAGGAAGAGGGAGAGAGAGATAGATACATGGACGATAAGAGATAATCATAGATTGGCATGCCCCCCCCCCCGCCTGCCCCGGGGATCAAGCCCACAACTCTAGCATGTGCTCTTGACTGGAATCAAAACTGGGACCCTTCAGTTCGCAGGCCGACACTCTAGCCACTGAGCCAAACTGGCT
>NW_006288889.1:501696-516763 GCF_000327345.1 Myotis davidii | reverse complement strand
CAGTCTGTTCGATGCTGCTCTGCCTCTGTATCTTTTTATTGTAGCTAAATCATTCTTCATTTCCTCTTGATTCTTACATAAGTTGTTGATTTGCTCATCTAGCTGGTTTGGGAACTGTATGACCCTTACTCTGACTTCTTTTTCTCACATATTGCATGTCTCCATTTAATTTAGTTCATTTTCTGGTGCTTTCTCCTTTTCTTTGGGGGCTGTTTCTTTGTCTCTCCATTTCTTGCTCTCATTGAAGGATCCAGGACAGAGTTTTGTGGGGCATGTGGTTGAAAAGATGAGCTTGGCAGAAGGGTCACTCACTCAGAGACTTATCAGAGGGCCCAAGGGTCAGGTTGTGTGGAGTCTATGTCTAAAGTGGTGGGCTTGGTGGGAGGGTTGCAGACTAGCTGCTGGGTTGCTCAGGGCCTCTGGCTAAAGCAGCGGGCTTGGTGGGAGGGTGCACTCCAAAACTCAACGATGGTTCCAGCCGCTGACTCATGGTGTCTGTGGCTGAAGCAGCGGGCTTAGCAAAAGGGTTGTGCACTCTGAGACTCATCAGGCACTGGATAGTGTGGGACCTGTGACTGAAGCAAAAGCCATGGATTTCTGGGTATTAATTCTGTATCAAATAAAAGCAGGTTTTTATTTGAAAGTGCTAAGATTGGGAAAACAAATTGTGAACCAGGGTACTTGTAGAATGATAACTTAAAGTAGTAAGTCAGCAAGTGGGCAGGGCTTGGGCATCAGCAGGAGGTATGCATGCAAGCATGGGGCTGAGATAAGTCAGGTAAGTAAGCCTGTGGGTGTCAATTTTGTAACTATTAATATCCCAACATTTCAAATGGAGACTGGAAGTTACATGACAGGACCTCACTAATGTCACTCTCCTGACATAGTAAAAAGGACAGTTGGGTCAAGTTAACAAAGGGATGACATCTGGGCTTCAACTCTAGGCTCTGCCACTTGTGGCTGTGTGCCCTTTGGCAGGTTGCTTGATTTCTTTTCTGTGAAGTGGGAATGCAAGACAATATGTCAGGAGAGTTATGAGAACTAGATAATTAGTGTATGTTATTATGCTTATAATAGTGTCTGAAATAGAAATATGTAAGCAAATATATTATCTTAGTTGGTTCAGGTTGATATAGCAAAATACGACAGATTGGATGGTTATAAACAAGAAATGTTTATTTCTCACAATTCTGGGGGTTTAGAAATCCAATACCGATGTGCCAGCAAGGTTGTGTTCTAGTGCAAACCTCTTCCTACTTCATAGCCAGCACATCCTGGCCATATGCTCATAATGTGGAGTCTCTTTTCTAAGGCATTGATTCTATTCTTCAGGACTCCATTCTCCAAGCACTTCCCCTGGCATCATCTCCTAATGCCATCACCACTGGAAGTTAGGATTTCACCATCCTATATAATAAAAGGGCAATATGCAAATTGACCCTAACAACAGAATGACTGAGAATGACTGGCCTCTATGATGTGCACTGACCACCAGGGGGCAGATGCTCAATGCAGGAGCTGCTCCCTGGTGGTCAGTGCACTTCCACAGGGGGTGTGCCGCTCAGCCAGAAGCTGGTTCATGGCTGACCAGAGCAGTGGCAGTGGTGGGAGCCTTTTCCACTTCCACGGCAGCACTAAGGATGTCCAACTAGCAGCTTAGGCCCGCTCTCCTTGGGGAGTGGGCCTAAGCAGCTAGTTGGATATCCCCTTAGGGCTCCCAGGCTTCCAGAGGGATGTCTGGCTGCCTGCTTAGGCCTGATCCTCCAGGGGAACTGGCCTAAGCCAGCAGGTGGACATCCCCTGATAGGGTCCTGGACTGCGAGAGGGTGCCAGCCAGGCTAAGGGACCCCCCACCCCCACCACCCCCGAGTTCACAAGTTTTCATGCACCAGGCCTCTATTATCAATATATGCCAATATTATTATAAAAACAGGTTATGTAAAGTTTGGCATAAACTGAGATTAAATGTAAGGACTAGATGAAGCTGGTTAGAGTAAGAACTATGGAGGGGGTTGGAAAACAGACAACACATATAAGGAAATTTGATATATGAGAGAAGTAGAATTTCTAACTCTGGAAAGGATGGGGTTTATAATAAAATGAGATGATATAAGTGTCACTATATATTAAATATAAAAGTAGATCCCTACTTCACATTATACACAAAAATTTTAAAAAAAGTAAAACAAATGTGAAAAGCTAACTTTTATAATATCAGAAGAATATGTAAAAAATAACTTGATGGTGACATAGGAAAGATATTTTAAATAAGATACAAAAAGTAAAAGCAGTATAGAAACAATTTAATAATTCAGCCACATTAAAATTTTAATATGCTTTTTACCATCCCAACATGGAGAAAGTTATAAAACAAGACAAACCCTAAGAGCTGTATTTGCAGCACATGTAATGTATGTAGACTTTTTTTGGGGGGGGTTATTAAATTTACTGGGGTGACATTGGTTAATAAAATTATATAGTACGCCAGAGGGGAAGGGGATTTAGAGATCTGGATGAAAAAGGTGAAGGGAATAAGAAACACAGCTTGGACCCTAGCCAGTTTGGTTAAGTAGATAGATCCTCAGTCTGTGGACTGAAGGGTTCTGGGTTCAATTCTGGTAAAGGGAATGTACCTCAGTTGCAGGCTCCATCAGGACACAAACACAAGGCAACTAATCGATGTATCTCCCTCACATTGATATTTCTCTCTGTGTCAGTCCCTCTCCCTTCCATTCTCTCTAAAAATCAGTTGAAAAATATCCTTGGGTGAGGATTAATAACAACAAAAAAGTAGAACTTGGTAGTTATAAATGATCACAGAGATACAAAGAATAGGATAGGTATTATAGTCAATAATACTGGAATAACTATCTAAGGAGACCATTGGTTATTTGAAATATACTCTGTATACTACGCTATTGTATAACCATAGGCTGTACATCCAAAACAAATACAGAATAACATTGCATGCAAACTGCAATTGAAAAAAAAATAAAAAAGTAAAATGTGGCTAGTTCAAATTGGAAATATATATGTGTTTCAAGTGTGCAATTCCATGATACATCATCTGTATATTGCATTGTTTGCCACCACCCTAAACTGTATCTTCTTCCATCACCATATACTTGGCCCCTCTACTCTTCACTATCCTCTCAACCTTATTTCATTCTGGTAAGCACCATACTGTTGTCTGTGTCTATGAGTTTTTGTCTTATTTGTTCATTTGGCGCTTTCAGTTTTATATCCCACATATGAGTGAATCATATGGCTCTTGACTTTTTCTGTCTAGCTTATATTGCTTAGAATGATATTCTCAAGATCCATCAATGTTTCAAATGGCAGAATTTCATCTTTTCTTATGGCTTAGTATACCATTGTATAAATGTACCACATCTTCTTTATCCAGTCTTCTATTGAAACACACTGTGGTTGTTTCCATGTCTTGGCCACTGTAAATAATGCTACAATGAACATAGGGGTGCATATAACTTCATGAATAAATGTTTTCAATTTTGGGGGAATAGATACCCAGAATAGAGGTTGTTGGGTTATATGGTCATGTGATAACTCTATTCTTAATTTTTTGAGGAAACTCTATGCCAGGTTCCATAGTGGCTGAACCAGTTTGAATTTCCACCAGCAGTGAAAGAGGCTTCCTTTTTCTCCATAGCCTCTATGCCATTTTTTATTACTTTGTCTTGTTGATAATAGCCATTCCAACAGGTGTGAAGGGGTATCTCATTGTACTTTTGATTTGCATTTCCCTAATAGCTAGTGAAGTTGAGCATCTTTTCATATATCTGTTAGCCATTTGTATGTCTTCTTAGGAGAAGTGACTGTTCAGGTCAGCTGCCCAGTTTTTAATTAAATTGTTTGTTTGTTGTTGAATTACATGAGTTCTTCATATATTTTGGATATTAACCCCTTGTCAGAGCTGTTGTTTACAAATATCTACACCCATTTGGTTGAGTTTTTAAAATTATTCATCAGTATAATAAATATGAATAACATTGATGTGAGAGAGAAACCTGGATCCTATTCTTTCAAAACAATTTCTTTCCCTTCCATTTTCTCTACTCAAATAGAAATTTTAATAGAGTAAATTTCTAAAATTATTATTATTTCCTTCTTACTCATTATTATTATGGGGTTTTCATAATTTTCGTAGATGTGTCAAAAATTATGTCATTGTAATCAAATTATCATGTCAGAACACAGATGAAAACTACCAGTTACATCACATCCTCAGAATGAAAATTGATAGTTAAATGCAGTTCTAAACAAGCTGGTTAGCAGAATAAAAATATGATGCTGATGTACTTTTATTCAATAACAAGAATTAATTCCCATTTCATAATATTTACCTTAGAGATCTAAGTCACAATATTTTTCTTGAGTGAGACTTCATTGTTAAACACACCGTAATGAGAAGTGTTGACATTTCATTGAAAACCACTCTATATTGCTAATCTGCTATGAATATTACTATGGCAGTGGGGAAAATCTGTCAAAATGTGTTGGGATCTATTCTGCCTTGATGAGAAAAAATAGCTTCTCACAATACAGTCTCTTAGTTAATTGTCATTCCCATGTAACAATAAAAGTGGGTTTTCTTTCATTATTTGCCTTCCCTACTTTCTTTGGATCTCAGCTGGAAGGAGTGTTAGTTCTTTCCTCAGATAAGTCTTTTTTGTTAAAAGTTGACATTAGGTATTGTGTACTGTCTGGTTACCTGCTCTCTTTATTTTTTTTTTAAATAATTTACTTTTATTGTTTGTAGAGAAGGAGGAAGGGAGAAGGGGAGAGAGAGAAACATTGATGTGAGAGAGAAACATGGATCAATTGCCTCCCACATGCACCCCAACCGGGGATCAAACCCGTCACCTGTACATGTGCACTGACCAGGAATCATTGATCTGTGCACTTGGCAATGCTTAATAAGCTGAGCCACACCAGCCAGGACACCTGTTCTCTTTCTTTGTGACAGTTCTCACAGTCAGTAGTTGTATGTTTTACTTTTCCAGTAGCTACATTCTATGAGAAATGGGTCCACTTTTGTTTGTTTATTTGTTTGTTTGCTATTCTATGTCTATATAGAGGCCTGTTGCATGGAATTCATGCAGGGGAGGTGTCTCTCAGCCCAGCCTGCACCCTCTCACAATCCAGGACCTCTTGGGGGATGTCCGACTGCCAATTTAGGCCCGATCCCTATCTAAACTGGCAATCGGACATCCCTCTCACAGTTTGGAACCACTGGTTCCTAACCACTTGCTTGCCTGCCTGTCTGATTTCCCCTAACCCCTCTGCCTGCCTGCCCAATCACCCCTAACTGCCTCTGCATTGGCCCCATTGCCACGGCTTCATCCAGAAGGACATCTGGAAGGCAGTTCAGCTGTCTGGTCTAATTAGCATATTATGCTTTTATTATTATAGATGTATTTAACTTGCACTGTCACCTAGATGAGATTGAGCTAAACATTTAAAATCCTAGTTTTAAATTCTTTATAAAAGTTTGGATGTTTAATGAAATCAAGTATGATGTCTCAGACCGCTTACCTTCATTGACAAATTTTTAAGTTTCATAATTCTGCATATGCTTTTAGAAATTGAAACTTGAAGTGAATTATTAATTTGGAAAGCACAGGTAAATAGTATCAGGTTTTCAAATAGTTTTTAATATTTCACATAGTTAATAAATACATTCCTTCACCTATGCATTTCACTATGTACAATGGAAACCATTCCTGTCCTTAGATTTTACAGTTGAGAAAGGAATAC
Source organism: Myotis davidii (assembly GCF_000327345.1). Lineage (NCBI taxonomy): Eukaryota > Metazoa > Chordata > Mammalia > Chiroptera > Vespertilionidae > Myotis > Myotis davidii. The sequence continues at coordinate 510,985 of NW_006288889.1, read as the reverse complement.
AAATCTACAAACACCTCCAAGTTTGTTAAGTAAAATATCTAATTCATTTAAAAACATACAAAGTATTCTAAAAGTTCAAAGGTGGTGCAGTTGATCTGCAGAATCATGACAGTTCAATATGAGTACAGAGAGACTATGAAACAGTTAAGAAGGAGCAAGGTGGCATTCAGAATGGAGACAGTAGCATTGTCAAGGCCAGCGAAAAAAACTGGTTTAGGGACTAACAAGCAGGCCAGTTGGAATCAAACAGATAAAGGTACAAATGGGCGAGGCAGCCCTTTCATACTGGGGCATGGTAGTATTGAACTTAATGCCAGCAGCTTAGGAATGGATGAGGATTTTCATATTTGACATCAAGTTTCCCATTTCTACTGATACACCACTTCATAGGACATACCTCCTCTCAAGTCCTACTGATACAAGTTCTTATTAGTATAAAAACAAAAGGAGAGGTGGGTATTTGAGTAGCATTGGTTAATACAGTTAATGTTGCCAATTTATACCCTGTCCACTAAATAAACAATTATTGTGCTTTACCTAAGTGGGGAGAAAGAGATAATTATAAATGTTGAAAATCAGAACAGAAACAAAAACTGCCACCAGAAAACAATTCAAGAAGTTCACAGAGACCTGGAAGAAATAGCTTTCTGAACATGATTAATGCATTCCGTGTGTCATTCCTGTAGGAAGAGTACATGAGTGCAGTACCCACTAGGAGTCCAAATAAAGTATGATATTTAATACATTTTAAATTCTCATTTATGATATGTAGTTTCTAAAACCACCTTAGAATATGGGGTTGCCGAGACCGGTTTGGCTCAGTGGATAGAGCATCAGACTACAGACTGAAAGGTCCCAGGTTCGATTCTGGTCAAGGGCATGTACCTGGGTTGCGGGCACATCCCCAGTGGGAGATGTGCAGGAGGCAGCTGATCGATGTTTCTCTCTCTCATCAATGTTTTTAACTCTCTATCTCTCTCCCTTCCTCTCTGTAAAAAATCAATAAAATATATTTTAAAAAAAAGAAAAAAAAAGAATATGGGGTTACATACTAGTGATAAGCAAGATATGGAATCAACCTTTATGCCCATCAACAGATGAAAGGATAAACATGATATATACAATATTCCATTATATATGGAAACGTTGACATTTGTGACAACATGGATGAATCTAGAGGGTATTCTTTAGTCAGACAGAGGAAGACAAATATCCCACTTTGGACTCTATAAAAGAAAATAAAGGAATAAATAAAACAGAAACAGCCCCACAGATATAAAGAACACACTGTGGTTGTCAAAAGGGAGGACTACAAAATGGGAATTTAAAAAAAAAAATACATTTAAAAATTCTGTGGAATTTCATTTTATAAAAATCCTGGGAAATGACCTTTGGCACAAGATTGGAAATTATTTAAAATAAATGCTTAAACTATAATTCTTTTAAAAAGTTAATTTAAAATATATCACACTCATTTTTAATTCAGCAGTGAAATTTAGTTCATTTTTAGAGCAGCCAATTTTAGGAAAAATTGACATTTTTTACTTTATTTCACTAAAATAACTGAAGGAAACTTTGTATGATTCCCATTTATTTTACAAGGTCTCATCAGCTTTTTTGTTTTTGATTGAAGGCTACTTTCCTTGGAGACAGACAACCAAGAATCATTAGAATTAAGGTCAGTAAATTGTTGTCCATGAAACCTAATCTCCCATGTTGTTTGCCTTCCTAACAAAATGCTACTCAAAATGCAAGTTTGCAACCTTCTCAGAGATTAATAATGTTTTCCTTTGATTGTTTGTTGTGGTTGCTTTTATTCAAGTAATGAAAACAGAACAAAGCTGCCTGTGTTCAAACAGCAGTGATTCTGTAGTCTTTACAGATATTGTCTGAATCTAATTGGATTTTAATGAAATGATATTTCCTTTGTGATAAGTACACAAAAATTAGGTTTCTAATTAACATCACAAGGTATAAGCTATAGATACCAAGTATCAAGAGAAGTAATAATTCTTCAATGTTTTCTTCTTTGAAAAAAAAAAGACAGAAGTAGTAACAACTTGGTAAGCAGAATGAATAAATTAACCAGAGAATGATTAGCACCTTGGCCTTTTCCTCCTGAATGTTGAGCCAGATTGACAATGTCTATGTTTTTTTTTAGATTTAAAACATCATTGGTAGCTTTTTGAAAACTTTCTAAAGGTTTGCTTTTTTAAACCTTTCTTATTCAATTTTGACAATGTTTGTACAGGATTGCAGATAAACTAGTTTACATTGTGATAATCATTTCAAAAATTGATCAATATGCATACTAAGCTCTACCACAAAGCAAGTAAAAGCAATTTGCAACACAGATGAGTGTGTTTGTGAATTATACCTCACTTTTTATATAAAATACTAGAGGCCTGGTGCATGAAATTCATGCACAAAGGGGGTTTTCCTCAGCCCAGCCTGCACCCTCCCCAATCTGGGACCCCTCGAGGGATGTCTGACTGCCCGTTTAGGCCCAATCACCCCTTAACCATTCCTCTGCCAACCTGATCAATACCTAACTGCTCCCCTGCTGGGCCGATTGCCCCTAACTGCCCTCCCCTGCTGGCCTGGTCACCCCAAACTGCCCTCCCTTTCAGAGTTGGTCCCTCCCAACAGCCCTCCCCTGCTGGCCATCTTGTGTCCACATGGGGTGGCATCTTTGACCACATGGGGGCGGCCATCTTGTGTGTTGTAGTGATGGTCAATTTGCATAATACAGCTTTATTACATAGGATTATCTATTTCACTCAGAAGGGGAATATTTGATATTTGATTCTCAGGGGAAAATGTGAGACCCCTAACTGGTTTGGATCAGTGGATAGAGCATCGGCCTGCGGACTGAAAGTTACCAGGTTCGATTCTGGTCAAGGGCATGCAACTTGGTTGTGAGCACATCCCCAGTAGGAGGTGTGCAAGAGGCAGCTGAACAATGTTTCTAACTCTCTATGTCTTTCCCTTCCTCTCTGAAAAAAATCAATAAAATATATTTTAAAAAAAAGAAAATGTGAGGAGGAAAAGATATTTGAGAAGATGCATGAGTAAATAGGAAAAAGGGTTTCTCATCTTTATAGTTTCAAAAGTGATATGAGAAATCCTGGAAAGAAAAACCATGGGCAAATGATAGCAAATCTGTCCTGTAGAGCTTTCTGGATAAGATAGATCATCCTGCCTTGGTTAGTTATTAATTATATTGTCATTACCCACTGGTGACCTTTACTAATGATCCACGGATCTAGTCACCTCCTAATTACCAACATGATCACATTGCTATATTTAATGATTATAGATTTTTGTTTTCTTTTAATGTTTACCTCTTCCCATTGCATTTAAGTATAATTTATGGGCATTTGAAAAAATATTATCTGATTTTGTTAATTATTACTACCCAATGAAACATAAAAATGCTTTTCATAGCAAGGAACATGTAGAAATTGGAAATATCCTTCCTGGAAGAAAAATAAAGAGTGTGCCACCTATTCTACAGCTCAAACAGATGGAATACGGATTCCTCTTCCTTGTTTAGCAATTCTTCTTACTCTGTGTCTGAAACAGTTTAAGAAAACTAAGTTAATATGTGGAATCAAAATTTATCATGAGCCTCCATAAGACTGGAGGTCTCGAATTTTCTTAAGGGATACTTCCAAATTTCTGAATCCACCAAAATGCTTTTATCTTCATCCACTTTCTCTGTAACTTAAATTCTCACAATTAATTTACTTTAAAAGAGTGTCACCTTTAAAAGAATAGTATGTTATGAGACACAATTCACATTCAAACAATGCAAATCAGTGAGGTTCAAAGAGTTCTATCACTTATTATTCAACTAAGCCTTTATTTTCAAATACATAGATTTTTGTATTACTTTTTTCTTTAACCTTATTAAATATATTTGACATTTGTAAACATGCTCATGTGTTAATGGATATTATTCATCTATATTATAAAGAGCCAGCGGCTGTAATGCCATAATGACCAAATGACCAGTCACCAGGAGGTGCATTGATGGGTCTCATGGTGCAGTGAGTCTGGGTCTCGTGGCGTGGCAGGTCTCATGGCATGGCGGGTTTCTGGGTCTCATATGATTTCACGCGCTGGACTTCTAGTTAATATATAACCTACATGTATAAAATACAGAATTCTTAGGGGTACAACTTGATAAATTTTAATATATTTTTATAATTTTAGAGCCACCTACCAGACTGAGATATAGAATATTTGCTGCAACACTGAAGGCTTCTTACTGCTTCCTTTCAATCAATAACCCAAGTGTAACAAGTATTCTTATCACTTTTATCTTAGACTAGAGCCCCGGTGCACAGACTTGTGCACATTGAAAGGAAATTAATTAGAAGGTGGCTGGCAGGGTGGGACTGGGTAAGACTGGCAGGACATGCCCTGGAGCCAACCTCCTGTGGTCCCTCCTCAGCCGGTTGCACCTGGGGCTTGAAGGACATCTGCAGAGTGAGCAGGATCCCTCTGGCAGATGGGGTCCCTCGGCCTGCCCTGCGAGGATTGGGCTGAAACTGGCTATCCTACATCCCCCAAGGGGTCCCAGATTGCAAGAGTGCAGTTCTCAGGTGATGCATCCCAGAATCTGACTCCCTCCTCTCTGGTTTCAGGGTGCACCACCCAAGAACTGCCAATGCCAAGTCACTGCAGCTCAGCAGCTCCTGTGTTGAGCATCTGTCCCCTGGAGGTCATTGTGCATCATAGCTATCAGTCAGATGGTCAGATGGCCATGTAGCCTTTTATATATATAAATAATATTTGCCTTACTTGGAACTTCCTATAAATGAAGTCATACACTATTTTGTGTTTGCTCTCACTCAGTATGTCTCAGAGATTCATGAATCAATAATTTATTATTTTTATTGCTATGTAGCATTCCATTCTATAAATATACCTTCACTAATTTACCCATGCAATGTTGCTAGGCATTACATTGTTCAAGCTTTCCATTATGAACAGAATGCTTTGAACATTCTTGTACAAAAGTGATATGCTTCTTGTAGAAGCACTCACTTCTATGAGTATTAAATTATTGATTGCAGAGTCATAGAGAATCTCCAAGGACCAGGAAAAGAAGAAAGAAAAAAAAAGGAGGAAGAAGAAAAGGAGGTAAAGGAGAAATAAAAATAAGAGAAGAAAGAAGAGGAGGAAAAGTAGGAGGAAGAAGAAGAGGAAGAAGGGATGGAAAAGACACGGGCAGCAAAAAATTTAGTTCAAGATAATTGGCACTCTGATTTGTGTTTAAGCCCCAAGCACATCCTTCAAGGTGAAGTCAAAATATAAAATACCTCCTTTAAATTAACCCTCAAAAAGTGTCTTAAAATAGTGACCACAAACCTGCATTATTGATAAAAGAAAACACTCTCTGGAAAATAAAAAAGAAAAATGAAACTACAATTTTAAAAGTATAAAAACAAGACCAAACCTATAAGGAAATTAGTGACCAGAAGCAAGAACCAGGAAAAACAAAAATTATAACAATATCTTTCAGATGAAATCAGAGATTTTCATCATTAGATATAGAAGGTAAAATAACTATATATGAAATGTTTAAAATGTGGAGCCACATAATTTTTAAAACAACATTTTGTTTTAAAAATAAGGAAATTCAAAATAAATAAATACATAGCACATGAGAATCGATCAGAATTCAAAATGGCACAACCACTCTGAACACAGTGTCTTAGAACCAAGTGTGCACTTGCCTGGTGAGTCTGTCGGGCCACTACACAGTCTTTACAGCCCGAGAAATGAAAATGTATGTTCATACACAATCTCATGCACAAATGTGCCCAGTAGCTTCATATAAAAACACTCAGAACTGGAAACAACAAAGATAGCTATCAGCTGGTACCTCAATAAAAATGGGGGGATATCCAATGGAATACTATTTAGCAATAAAAAGTAATGACATTTGATAATTCAACAGCATGGATGAATTGGAAAAGCGTTATACTAAATGAAAGACATTTTCCCAAGAAGCTACACACTGGGTGAGTCCATACAATAATTTTAGATGAAAACCTAGAAGGAAAATTTATGGGGACACAAAACAGATCTATTTTTGCCAGGGGCTAGTGTTTGGCAGAATGTATTCACTATAAAGGATCATCAGGAAACTCTTTTGGGGGGATTATACAAATATTTTATATTTTAATTGTGGTTATATGACTGTAGACATTTGTCAAAACTCATAAAATCAAATACCTAAAAAGAATGTAAAAATTATGACTCAATAAATTAGATATGAAAAAAATAAAAAGCTTTCAGGCAAATCTTCCTTATGAGGTATGATTTTAAAATTAACTCAGGCTGCTAGTTTTATTATTTTTTTAAATGTCATAATATAGATTTTAACGTTAATGGATTCAATAGGAAAAATATAATCTTTATATTTGGAATAATCAAATCATTTGATAAAAGTCAACATGCATTCATCATATAAAACCTTATCAAACAAGAAACTAAAGGAAACTTCCTTAACTTAATAAATATGCATTATAAAAATAAATAAATGAAATCATATGCTGGATGAACAAAATTAGGTCTGTACATACCATAGAATGTTATCCAGCCATGAAAAGGAAGAATATTCTGTCATAAACCTTGAAGAAATTATGCTAAGTGAAATAAGCCATTCACAAAAAGACAAACACTATGTAACTCTACTTATATGAAGTACAGCATGGGGAAATATAGTCAATAATATTGTAATAACTATGTATGGTGCCCATTGGCTACTGGAAATACCAAGAGGAACACTTTGTAAAGTATATGGTTGATTACCACTATGCTGTACACCTGAAACTAATACAAAATAATATTGAATATAAACTGCAATTTAATTTTTTAAATAAAAATATTTTTAAAAGAAAAAAAAATTTAAAAAAAAGAAATCATATGCAAACATAACTGCAAATATTGAAACAGGAAGCATTCTTTTTAAAGTTCTCATTAAAAAAAATTAAGAAACAGACGATCACTTCTGTTTAACATTGAAATGTAGGCCTTGGACAGTAGAGTGGGAAATGAAAAGAAATAATATATAAGGATCAGAAGGGATGGAATCATCTTTATTTCAATGTCATATAGTCATAATAGTCATATAGAAAGATAATCCCTAATAATATAAAATACAATAGTATTATAACTAATAAAGGAAAACAGCTATGAGCCAAGCATAAGATCTGTAGAAAAAAGTATATTGTATTACTATTAGAAAGAAAAATTACTTCTGTAAATTATTTCTTTAGAAATGTGAAAATAAGTACACCATTTCAAGATTAAGTCCATAAATAATCAGAAAATATACTCAATTAACTGGAAGATTTATCTATTTATGAATGTCATTAAAATCCAAATATCTATAGGCAAACTTTTATGAATAATTCTTATGAAAATGATAATGAAAATATATCTTTACATCATTCAGTGTCATGGTCAAAGATGCTGTCTGTGAAGTAGGGGTTTCTCTGTGATCATCGTGAGTATCAGGCATTTATGAAGACATTAGAATAAGATAACTGCTTAAAGATGCTGAGGCAGTATGGTCAATGCTTTCACAAATTAAATCAAATAGCTGCAAGCTGCACTTCAATATTCCCTCAAGAGTCAAAGAATATAGAACCCTAATTTTTATACAACTGCTTTCTCCAATAAAATCTTCATCTTTTATGAATACTCATTTCTTTCTTGACAATATTTAGCTAGCTGGAGAAGTAGAGTGTCTTGTGTATCATGTTTTCAAAGGGAAATAGTTATAAAAAATAAAACATAACTCCAATCAAAACTCGTAAAAATTATAAGTAAACTTACTCCCCAAAGTGTTCATAAAACAAGGTGGATACACATAATTAGGACCATGTAGCGATGTACCCCATCTGTCTTGCTAATGCTGGCAATGACTATCAAAGCATACCTTTGCTTAATCAGATAACTTAATGCAGAGAGCAAGCACTGGTGTCAAGAAATGGACTTTCAGATTTAAATATGTCTCTTTGAAAAACATACTACTATGCAAAGAAACATATTGGGAGAACAGTGCTGGCATCTTAAAGACCTCAGACAATGTCATCACCTATAACATACCAAGAAGAAGGCAAAAATTTAGGAGGTTGTTTTCACTAACAGAATGAAAACATATGAGTGGAGGGTTCTAATAACTACTTGGTACATGTATTGAAGAAGTGTGCAACACCAGGAAAACATTTATGCTGGAAATCCTTTGGCTTCATGAGAAGAAGCATTTGAATTTGAACAAGCTTTCTTTTGAGGATTTTGGAATCAGTGCCATTGCTTATTTAGAATCATCACTCATAGTTTGTGATTTTGAAAGAGGCCTTGAAACTCCTCTGCTTGGCATCTATAGTTTACCTACCAAATTAACTTTGATCTATTCAGTTTCTTACTATTCCCTGAATTAGTTATCATTCCTGAGTCCTCTGTAGAAATGTTCTGCTTAGTGCTTTGCTGTAATTCCAACCAGGTTTTGTTTTCAATGATTCTGTGAAAGATAAATTCTAGTTGGATGACATTTCATTGACTTTTAATATTCTTTCTTCTTACAAAAATAAATTCATTGTCTTATATCCATCATGCACTGTTCCAGACACTGGACAGGCAGCAATAAATAGTACAAAGATATAATATTCATATTTTCAGAGGCATACCCTCTGGTTGAGGTAACAGTAAACACACAACAAATTAACTAAATAAAAGTCAGTTGAGAAGAGCATGGAGAAAAATAAAGCATAGGAAGGGGTCAGAGAATAAAGGTGGAGTTGGGGGGCTGCTTCTCAGAAACATGAAACTAAAAAGATGACATTTGAACAAGTGGCATCTTTTGCATGTTTTAGTTATGTTTATTGTTAGGTTTTGATTGGTTTCATGCTTTTAACATCTGTACAATAGTTTGCATGAGGTGGTTCGGATTAAGCCTCACAATCTTCTAGCCTGAGGGGAGATCCAACCCACAAATGAGACAACATCAAGACCCAATTACAACAGGAGAACCCAATTAACCCACACAAGAGACATTTCTAGAGCATTAAACTCAGGAGACCATACCACTGGGTCCCTCAGGACACTTACCAAATAAACCCCTCCCTACCCCCATGAAGCCTGAGAGTCATAGTGAAAGAATAAAAAGTGCTACAAGCCGCATAAACCGAGCCGCCTGTTTTATCTCAACTCCCCAGGCTCCCCCTCCCCAGGCTTCCCCCCGCCCCCGCTAGAGACGCCAGGGGAT
>NW_006288889.1:493501-495639 GCF_000327345.1 Myotis davidii | reverse complement strand
ACTAGCCGCCTGTTTTATCTCAACTCCCCAGGCTCCCCCTCCCCAGGCCCCCGCTAGAGACGCCAGGGGATGGGGAACAAAGGGAGTGCAGGCCTTTAGGCTTCCCTCGGAGATAGCCCCCGGTCACAAGCGGCAGGCTGAGTAAACAGAGCGCCAATCTACCATTAAGATAACAGGTCGTAAAATGCCCTACTGAGATACACAACAGGGTCCTTGGAATCTCTTTGTTTCCCTCTTACCCTCCTGCATGCAGCCCCTCCCTGATGTGTGATTTTTGCCTATAAATATCTGAAAGACTTTTTGCCCAGGGCCCAACTCCGCTCCTGCGTGAGTTTTGAGTTGAGCCCCAGCACGCTGGAATAAAGCCTCTTGCTGTTTGCATCAAGTGACGTCTCCTGCGGTTGATTGGGGTCGCCGTCAGTCTGCAGGACAGAGTGAGGGTCCCATTTCGGGGGTCTCACAATAGCACACTAAAGAGTCCGCTAAAAATGGAGAGCCAAAGAACCAACCCCCAAATGAAAGAAAATGAGGGCTCTCCATTAAATAAGGCTAAATGAAACAGAGGCGAGCAATTTATCAGCATCAAACTAACGGCCATACGGATGCTCAAGGTATTTAGTAATAACTAAAGAAACTTACTGAGAACTACAATTAACCTAGTATGATATAGTTCTTACTATGAAAAAGGACATAGAAACCATAAATGAGAGCCAGTTAGAAAGGAAGAGCACCATAGCTGACATCAAGTATACACTAGAAAGAATTAAAAGTAGGCTGTATGAAGCAAGGAAATAGATCAGTGATTTGGAAGAACTGTAGAAAAGAAACACCAATCAAAGCAAAAAGAAAAAAAAAACAAAACAACAACAATAAAAGAACCGTTTAAGGAAAATTTTGGATGACATTAATAGTAATAATAGTCACATCATAGGGGTACCAGAAAGTGAATAAATCGATAAAGGGATAGGAAACCTGTTTGAAGAAATGACAGAAACATTACCTAACCTGGTGAAGGAAATGTCATAAAAGTTCAAGAAGCATAGAAAGTCCCAATTAAGACAAACCCAAAAAGATCCACACCAAGACAAATCATAATTCAAATGTCAACAATTAAAGACAAAGAGATAATTTTGAAGGCAGCAAGTGAGAAACAGCTAATTATCTCCAAGGTCATTCCCCTAAGGCTGTCAGCAATTTTATTCAACGGAAACACTTCAGGCTGGAAGGGATTGACATGAAGTATTCAAAGTAATCGAAAATAAGGACCTGAAACCTAGACTGTACACCTAGGTCAGTGATGGCAAACCTATGACACATGTGTCAGAGGTCACACGTGAACTCATTTTTTTGGTTGATTTTTTTTTGTTAAATGGCATTTAAATATATAAAATAAATATCAAAAATATAAGTCAAGGGGGGAAAAGGAGACATATTAATACTCTTTGTAATACTTTAAGCAATAAAGAAAAGTCTTTGTTTTACTATGGTTGCAAATATCAACAAATTTCTATATGTGACATGGCACTAGAGTTAAGTTAGGGTTTTTCAAAATGATGACATGCCGAGCTCAAAAGGTTTGCCATCACTGTCCTAGGTTATCATTAATATTAAAGATGAAATAAAGAGCTTCACAGACAAACAAACAAACAAAAAAGCTAAATGAGTTCATTACCACTAAACCAGCATTACAAGAAATATTAAAGGGTCTGCTTTAAGAAGAAGAAAAAATATATAGAGTAAGGAACATAGGTATAAGGGAAAAGTGGCAATAAATATTGTTGAAATTATTACATATGTCCTCTTTTTCCCCAATGACTCCCTCCAGCCCTGCTCCGCCCCCCACTCCAGGAGTTTAACACCCCGGCAATAAATAAGTACTTATCAACAATAAGCTTAGAAGTAAATGGACTAAATGCTCCAATCAAAATACAGAGGGTAGATGAATGAATTAGAAAACATGACCCACGTGTATGCTGTCTATAAGAGACTATCAGAACAAAAGATTCACACAGACTGAAAGTGAATGAATGGAAATAAATTCCATGGAAAGGAAACAAACAAATAATGCTAGAGAGGCAGTATCCATATCTGACCAAATAGACTTTAAAACAAAGACCATGAAGGAGATGATGACAGTC
>NW_006288889.1:468987-493404 GCF_000327345.1 Myotis davidii | reverse complement strand
CTTCCTGAGGGAATGGACCATAAATATCACTTCTTAATAGGAGTTTCCAAGAATTTGAAAGTATTTATAATTATTATTTATTGTTGAAATTATTACATATGTCCTCTTTTTCCCCAATGACTCCCTCCAGCCCTGCTCCGCCCCCCACTCCAGGAGTTTAACACCCCATTGTCTGTGTCCATGGGTTATGTATACATGCATACAAGGTTTTTGATTAATTACCTCCCCACCACCCACCCTCGCCAGCCTTCCCTCTGAGAATCCACACTCTGTTTCATGCTTCCATGTCAAAGGATCCACTCAGTTCATCAGTCTATTTTGTTCATTAGATTCCGCATATGAGTGAGATCATTTGATACTTTTGTTTTTCTGACTGACTTACTTCACTTAGCATGATACTCTCCAGGTCCCTCCATGCCGTCTCAAAAGGTAAGAGAGTGTTTGTTGTTGTTGTTGTTGTTTTTTTACTGCTGCAGAGTATTCCATGGTATAAATGTACCATAGCTTTTTTAACCACCCATCTACTGATAGGCACTTGGGCTGTTTCCAGATCTTATCTATTGTAAATTGTGCTGCTATATACATAAGGATGCATGTATTCTTGATGATGTGCTTTGGGTGTCTAAGGATATATTTCTAGAAATGGGATCACTGGTTGAAATGGCATTTCCATATTTAATTTTTTGAGGAAACTCCATACTGTTTTCCTTAATGGTTGCATAGTCTGCAATCCCACCAACAGTGCACTAGGGTTCCCTTTGGTCCACATCCTCCCCAGCACGTGTAATTTGTTGATTTGTTGATGATAGCTATTCTGAAAAGTGTGAGGTGATACCTCATTATTGTTTTAATTTCCATCTCTCTGATGATCAGTGACTTTAAGCATTCATTCATATGACTCTTGGCCATCTGTGTGTTCTCTTTGAAGAAGTGTCTATTTTGGTCCTTTGCCCATTTTTTAATTGGATTGTTTATCTTTTGTTAAGTTGTATGAACTCGTTTTATGAGGCCAGCATTATCCTAATTCCAAAACCAGATAAAGACATTACAAAGAAAGAGAATTACAGACCAATATCTCTGATTAATATAGATGCTAAAATACTCACAAAATTTTAGCAAGTCAGATCCAGCAATACATTAGAAAAATTATACACCATGACCAAGTGGGATTTATTCCAGGTATGCAAGGCTGCAATATTTGTAAATCAATAAATGTGATAAATCACATAAACAAGTTAAAAGATAAAAATCACATGATCATATCAATAGATGCAGAAAAAGCATTCAACAAAATCCAAGAACTATTTTTGATAAAACCTCTCACTAAAATGGTAATAGAGGGAGGATATCTCAACATGATAAAGGCCACATGTGACAAACCTGCAGACAACATCATACTCAATGGGTAAAAACTAAGAGCATTTCCCCTAACAATAGGAACAAGACATTGATGTCCATTTTCACCACTCCCATGCAAGATAGTACTGGAAGTCCTAGCCACAGCAATCAGACAAGAAGAAACAAAAGGCATTCAAATTGGAAACGAGGAAATAAAAAAAAATCTCATTAATTGCAGATGATATGATATTGTACATAAAAAACTCTCAAGACTCCATCAAAAACCTACTAGATTTAATAAATGAATTTGGCAATGTAGCAGGGTACAAAATCAACACCCCCAAATCTATGGCTTTTTTATACACCAATTAAAGGCCCAGTGCACAAATTCATGCACCAGTGGGGTCCCTCGGCCTGGCCTGTAGGGATTGGGCTGAAACCAGCTCTCTGACATTCCCTGATGGTTCCCAGTTTGCGAGAGTGTAGTTCTTGGGTGACACACCCCAGAATCGGGCTCCCCATTCTCTGATTGTGTGTGCTTCACCTTAGAACTGCAACTTCCAAATCACTGCAGCTTAACAGCTCCTTCATTGACTGTCTGCCCCTGGTGGTCACTGCGTGTCATAGCTACTGGTCGGAGTTTCTGCCCCCTTGTGGTTATTACACGTAATAGCTATTGGTCGGATGGTTGGCACCAATAGTGAATTCTCAGCAAGAGAAACTAAACAAGCAATCCCATTTACCATTGCAACAAAATAATTAAGATACTTAGGAATGAACTTAATCAAGAAGGCAAAAGGACTGTACTAAGAAAACTATCTATACTAATAAAAGGGTAATATGCTAATTAGACTGGGTCAACTGGACATCTTCCGGATGTCTGACTTCCTTCTGGACAAAGCTACAGTGGCGATATACATACACACTAATAAAAGGGTAATATGCTAGTTAAACCAGATAATCCAGATGTCTTCCAGACAAAGCCACGGTGGCAGGGGCCAAGCAGAGGTAATTAAGGGATTACCAGGCTGGCAGGGGGGCAGTTAGAGGGTGACCAGGCCAGCAGGGGGGCAGTTGGGGTCAATCAGGCTGGCAAGCAGAGGCAGTTAGGAATGATCAGGCAGGCAGCAGGCAAGCAGTTAGGAGCCAGCAGTCCTAGATTGCGAGAGGGATGTCTGACTACCAGTTTAAGCCCCATCCTTCAGGGATCAGGCCTAAAGCAGCAGTTGGACATCCCTTGAGGGGTCCCAGTTTCGGGAGGGTGCAGTTCGGGCTGAGGGACCCCCTCACCCATGCACAAATTTCATGCACCGGGCCTCTAGTACATGTATATTTAAAAAACACCTTTCAGTGTACTTTACAGGAAAGGAAGACAGCAATACAATGATAATGGAGGACTTTAACACCCCACTATCATTACTGGATAGATACCCCAGACAAAAATTTAATGAGATAGCGACCATAAATGACATACTGGATCAGATGGATTTAATTGATATTTACAAAACATTTCATCCCAAAGTAGCAGAATATACATTATTCTCAAGTGCACATGGAACATTCTCAAAGATACACCACATGTTAGGACACAAAATAATTCTTAAGAAATTAAAGAAGATGGAAATCATATATAAGCATCATCTTGGATCACAATAACATGAAACTAGAAATCAACTAAAATAAAAATAAAACTCAAAGACATTCAATTTTATGGAGGTTAAATGGTGTGACATTAAACAATGAATGAACTATCAGAAGAAAAAGAAGAAAAGCCCAGAGTAAGTAGAAGAAGGAAAACAATAAAAATCAGAGCAAAAATAAAAGACATAGAATCTAAAAAAGCAAAACAAAACAACAACAACAACAAAAAAAAAAACACAATAAGTAAAAGATCAATAAAACCAAGAGTTGGTTCTTCGAAAAGATAAATAAGATTGATAAACTTTTTTTTAAATTTTATTTTCTTGTTTAAAGTATTACAAATAGTAGTACATATGTCTCCTTTTTTTTCCCTATTGACCTTCCCCTGGCCTCCCCTACACCGCCTCCTCCCCGGCCCAGTGTCTTGCCTCCATTGGTTATGCTTATATAACACCCTCCCCGTGTTCCCGCTGTGACAGTCTGTTTAATGCTGCTCTGCCTCTGTATCTATTTTTGTTCATCAGTTTATAATGTTATTATCCATAAATCAGTGAGATCATGAGGTATCTTTCTTTCACTGACTGGCTTATTTCACTTAGCATAATGCTCTCCAGTTCCATCCATGCTGTTGCAAATGGTAAGAATTCCTTCTTTTTTACAGCAGCATAGTATTCCATCGTGAACTTTTAGCCAGACTTACCAAAAGACGAAGGGAGCAGACACAAATAAATAAAATCAGAAATGAAGAGAAGCAGTAACAACTGACATCACAGAAATAGGAAATTGTAAGAAAATTCTATGAACAATTATTTTCCAACAAATTGGATAACCTGGACGAAATGAACAAATTCTTAGAAACAACAATCTTCCAAAATTGAATCAAGAAGAATCAGAAAACCTAATGAAAGAGTGATTACCACTAATGAAATTGAAGCAGTAATAAAAACAAAAACTAATTTGCAGCAAACAAAAGTCCTGACCCCAACAGCTGCTTCCAGGTGAATTTTACCAAGCATTCAAAGAACTACTGGTACTACCTATCCTCAAACTATTCCATTAAATTCAAGAGGTGGGAAGACTTCAAACTATTTTTATAAGGCCGGCATTATCTAATTCTAAAACCGGTTAAAGACAATGCAAAAAGAGAAAATTATAGGTCCATATTCCTGATGGTAGATACTAAAATCCTCAAGAAAAAATTAGCAAAACAGATCCAGCAATACAATAAAAAGATATACCATGTCCAAGTGGGTTTTATTTTGGGAATGCAAAACTGATGCAATATCCCCAAATCAATAAATGTGATTCATCATATAAGCAAAATGAAAGATAAAAATTTCATGATCATATCAATAGATGCAGGAAGTGCTCGCTTCGGCAGCACATATACTAAAATTGGAACGATACAGAGAAGATAGCATGGCCCCTGTGCAAGGATGACACTCAAATTCGTGAAGCGTTCCATATTAAAAAAAAAAATAGATGCAGGAAAATAATTTGATAAAATTCAACATCCATATGTGATAAAAAAAAAACTGTCAGCAAGCTGAGATAAGAGAGAACATAGCTAAACAGAATAAAGGTCATTGGTCATATACTTAATATGAAAAACCCACAGCCAATATCATACTCAATAGGTAAAAAATAAAACGGTTCCCTTAAGATCAGGAACAAGACATGGATGTCCACTTTCACCACTCTTATTCAACATAGTACTGGAACTCCTAACCACAGTAATCAATAAAAAGAAGTAAAAGACATGCAAATTGGAAAGGAGGAAGTAAAACTCTCATTACTCACGGATGACATGATATTGTACATAGAAAACGTTAAAGAACTCCCCCCCCCCCAAAAAAAAAATACTAAAACTAAAAAACGAATTTGGAAAAGTAGCAGGATACAAAATTTAATATCCAGAAATTGGTGGCATTTTCATAGGCAAGTAACAAATTCTCTCAAATAAAAATAAATAAAATAATCTTATTTACTATTACAAAAGAAAACTAAAGTACCTAGGAATAACTTAACCAAGGAGGTAAAAGACCTATACTCTCAAAGCTATAGGACACTGAAAAAAGAAACAGAGGAAGGTGCAAACAAGTGGAAGCATATGTCATGTTCATGGACTGGAAGAATGAACGTCATCAGAATGTCCATACTACCCATAGCAATCTATAGATTCAGCACAATTTCTATTCACACGCCAATGACATATTTCAAATATCTAGAGCAAATGTTCCAAAATTTCATGTGGAACCAAAAAGATCCCAAGGAGCCTCAGCAATTTCAAGAAAGAAAAACTAAGTTGGAGGGATTACAATACCAGATATGAAACTATACTTCAAAGCCATGTAATTAGATCATAGTTAAACTAGAGAATACCTTAAAAATCAGAGATATACTATGTTTATGAATTGGAAAAGTTATTATTATTATGAGACAGTGTTACATTGTTACAAATATAGACTAATAGATCAATGGAATAGAGAATCAAGAAATAGACCCAATTGTATATATGACATGGCCAATTGAATTTTGCCAGAGTGCAAAGACAGTTAAGTGAAGAAATTATTATATTTTCAACAAATTGTGAAGGAATAATGGGATAGCATATACGAAGAAATAAATTTTGATTTATTCTTCACAGCATACACAAATATTACTTGGAGATGTATCATAAACTTAAATATAAACTAACACTACATCACATCTAGAATAAAATAGGATAAAACATTTTTAGCTTGCATTATGTAAAAATTTATCACATATAAAACTAAAATCAACCCATGATATAATTAATAAATTGAAATTTATAAAAAATTCATAAGCATTTTCTAGAACTTTATTTGCTCCGCATCTGTCCTAAGGATGAAGTATACACTGGGATTTATGGGTCAAGGTGCTTGCTTTTAATTATTTAAAGGAAAATAAACCTGAAAATTAAATGCCCTGTAATTATTAAATAATTACCATTTAATAGCTAAATTAAACAATAGACATTCTTTAGACATGTTGCAGAAAAAGATATTTCAACAACCTAAGAGAATGTCCACTATATGATATCGAGTAAACTAATTGCAATATCCAATTCATTCTAATTCAATTAAATTAAAATGAAAACTTTCTGAAGGAAATAAACTACACCATTAATAACAAATATTAAGACACAATCTTATTCCCTCCAAAGACTGAAGAATTTGAACTGGGACTATGGTCACTTAACTAGAGACTATTTTTTCAGTAAACTTTGCAGGAAGGTTTTGCTCTATGACCAACTTCAGGTCAGTGATTCATGAATGAAGTGATATTTGAACACTGCCTTAAAAGGCATCCTCCTATCCTTTCTTTTTTTTTTTTTTCTCTCCTCCTGTTCACCGGAAGTTACAAAATAGCCCTGGGGGTGTAAAGTATCGAAAAGGGAACATAGTCAATGATAGTGCAATAACTACGCATGGTGCCACGTGGGAACTGGGAGTAGGAAGGACACTTTGCAAAATATATGATTGTCTTGCCACTATACTGTACACCTGACACTAATACAAAATATTATTGAATATAAACTATAGTTGAAAAAAACATTTGAAAGATTTTTAGAAAACATTCTGGCAATAGGCAGTGTAGTAACTGGGAAAGAACATGAGATCGTATGAGAGCACAACATGATCAAAAGGTCTCTGGTGACTGGACATGGCCAGAACAGCCACAGGCTGCCCCAGAGCTTTATTCAAGACAAAGAACAAACTTGAAACTTTTAAACTACTGTGATTGTGGATCTCTCTTTTAGAAGAACTTGCCCTATATTCTAACAAATGTACTTATCTTGATGCTTTCTTACATTTTCCAATTTTTCTAAAATAAATATGAACTACTTGGTAAATTTAAAACTAGAGGCCCAGTGCACAAAAATCTGTGCACTCTGTGGCAGGGGGGGTCCCTCAGCCCGGCCTTGTGCCCTCTTGCAGTCTGGGACCCCTCAGGGGATAACCACGTGCTGGCTTAAGCCCCCTCCCCAGGGAATCAGGCCTAAGCTGGCAGTCAGACATCCCTCTGGAAGCCAGGCAGCCCTTGTGGGATGTCCACTTGCCAGCGGGGAGCAGGTCTAAGGTGCAGTCGGATATACTTAGTGCTGCTGAGGAGGTAAGAGGCTCCTGCCAACACCGCTGTGCTGAGAGCCAACAGCCTGGCTTGTGGCTGAGCAGAGGTCTCCCTGTGGGAGCACACTGACCACCAGGGGCAGCTCCTGCATTGACCATCTGCCCCCTGGTGGTCAGTGTGTGTCATAGTGACCAGTCATTCCCAATTGTTCTGCTGTTAGGGTCAATTTGCATATTATCGCCTGGGCAACCAAGCCTCTTGCTTGCTCCAGCTCCATGGCTGCTGGCCGCCATGTTGGCTGGGCTAATTTGCATATAATCGTTCTGATTGGCTGGTGGGCGTGGCTTAAGGTGTAGCGAAGGTACAGTCAATTAGCATCTTTGTCTTTTATTAGTGTAGATAAGCTAAGGTAATCCCTTTTTTATTTCAGTATATGAGTAATTAAACTCATTTGTCCAATTTTATTGTTGATACCAGTTGACTTAAAATAACTGTGCCAATAAATAATCATTTCATAGAAGTGATTAAGAAAATACATAGACACTCTGTTGTGCTGCCCTGTACCTAGTAACCTGGTGTTACTCTTTCTCTTTCTCTATAGCAGGGGTGGGCAACTGTTTTGCAAGTGCGTGCCAAAACCAGTAAAATCTCTGACTCAAAATTCTTCTGCGTGCCAACCCTAGTTTTTTGAGAACATGTTATGCCTACTTGATATCTCTTAAGGTGTACGTACGTATGTGAAGAGCCTTGAAGAAATAATAAAATTCATTCAAGCTACAAAAACACAGTATATGATGATGAAAAATACTTTTATTTTTAATGTATACTTGTACACTGATAGTCCGACAGAAAACTTTATGACTCTGTTTGATATTATCAGTGGGACTTTTGCTGCTGCATCACTGATGACAGAGATTTTACATCAGGTTTATATTTCGTGACCTTTAGAGATATGCATGAACTACTACTTTCATCTGTCAGACTACTCCTATTAGGAGACTTAACAAAATTCATCACTGAGAACAAAGATTCACAATTGTAAGTGGAAGATTATAAGAGAGGGTTTTGCGTGCCAGCAGAAGTTACTGGCGTGCCATGTTTGGCACGTGCTCCAGGGGTTGCCCACCCCTGCTCTATAGTAATCTCCTTAGTCCTGAGGTGCTAAGAAAGTGGCAGTGCAGTCATACAACCTCCATGATGTCAACTTTGGAGGATTGCTGAGGTTTATCATCCAGAGAGTCACTAGTCCCGGTAGAAGAAGGACTGTACCACTGGCCACTATTTGACACACCCCTCCCGGATGCTGGATATCGCTGGCCACGGAGGGGTATCTATTGCACGGAGACCTCACTCGGTCCCTCCAGAGCGATCCGAGCTGCATGGCTGCCTGTGGACTCCACTCCCGACTCTGAGACCATCCTGCTTCCACCGACTTCTTCAACTTGTACCGAGAGTGGTGTGAATGCAGAACAACCAGAAACATATTGCAATGGCCAAGGACAGCCTCTAAAACGGGAGAAAGAAAATAATGACTGAGCAGCTGGGTGCAGTGTGCTCAGCGTCTCTGCTGGAAAACTGTTAAAGAAGGGGGTGGTGCTGAGGAGTCCCCGGAGAGGAGAGCCGCTCAGCACAGGCGAGAGCAGACAGGCCCCAGGACGCGCCTTCCCCATGCGCACACTGGGGCGGTGCTAGGCCATCCGGTCACCCGCTGTCTCCGAGGTGTTTGAGGGGAGAATTGCTCATCACCCCAACTGGCTGCACCCCATGGAGGGAACTGCCCTCTGCTAGCGCGAGGATTGCTGAGAGGAGACTGTGGTTCCAGGCTGGTGCTGGGAATGTAATTTCCTGGAAGAGTGTCTGACTGGTAATTGGGTGCGCGGAAACGCTGCTGCTGGTGGGGTCCCTGCTGCTGCCGCGGTCCCCAGGGGAGCGAGGCGCCCGCTTGCTGGAGCAGAGCGCCCCTCACTCACCCGGGGTGCCAGCTGCCACGTGGCCCTTCCCCCGTGGAGGGGGAGCTGTTAGAACAGATGAGGAAGCCTGTCACCCTAATGGAATGAGAGGTCATAGGCGTAAGAGAAAACTCAGATCTAAAAGAAATAAGGGGAAGAAAATCAAGTCACTTTGGAGAGTTTAGGAGTGGGTTCCTGGTTTAAACGGGCTGTGCGTGCAGAAGCTCGTCCCAAGGTGCGCGCTGTGTGGTGAGAACGGTGAGCAGACAGCCGGACCGCCACCCTTCCTGGCAGAAAGCTATTCAGGGGTGGCCCAGGCAGGTGGCGGCGCCCTGAGCTCTGCACACGATCGCTCCTAAGCCTGCCTGGACCTTGGGATGCAGCACAAGGGTCACTCCTAACCTACGTGGACCTCAGAAACACAGGTCACTGCTAACCTACCTGAACCCCAGGTCGCAGCACACAGGTCGCTGCTAAGCCTCCCTGGACCCCGGGACGCAGCAGAGCGGCTTTCCCTTCCTGCCCCAAAGCCTCCGGGCGCAGGAGCCAGTGGGCTGATGACAAGCATGACGTGCATTTTCTGCCGTCATCATCACTCGGCGAGAGGGAAAGTGAGAGGGGTGCATGCAGGAGAGAAGGGCATCGAAGGAAGGTGGGATGCTGGGAATCCGAGCCGCAGGCCCCTGCTTCGGGTGTGAATAAGCTGTGAGGGAGGGAATGAAGCTTCTCCACGGGCTCAGGCGGCCATCACATCTCGGCCTTCCGCTTGCCGCACGCGGGGGGCCTGGCCACCCCGGTCTCTGACGTGGGGCGCGGAGGTCCCAGGTTTTAGCACAGGAGGGTCCGAGCACGCAGGCGGGGCTTAGCGAGATTTGACGTGTAAGTATGCAACTTCCTGAGACAACATACGGAAGCCGCAGTGTCGCCCTCGCTGACCCTGCGTGTCAGTGACCCCACGGTCCTCCCGGGTGTGCGGAAGAGAGGTGTGCAGGGAAGAGTGGAGGAAGCTGAACCTGGGCCTGGAAACGGGGAGGAGCCACAGGTTGGGCTTGCCCGTTGCTGCCGTAGTTGGTGTTGACCTTTATACTGAATCAGATGCTTCCGCGTCTTTCACTAAACGTTCAAGCAAAATCCACAGCAGAAGCTCCTCGTTCCGGCGGTGCCACGTGTGTGTCAGCTACAACTAAGGCCACTTCGCAGCCCCCTCTGTGATGTCACAAGGCTACAGCGCTTGCCGGGGGCATAAACCTGACTCCACGACTCTTCTCTTGCCTGAAAAGACACTAAGTCAAAGGGAAGGCATTAAGCTTTCCATTGGGGCCAGATTTGTGGGATAAATCAAAGCCACCTTCCATCATGGCTCCACGGGGCCATTTGAGTGGGAATCAAATATTAACAGATTGGCCATAATACCCGCCAAAACTAAGTTCCGTCTGGTTTAAAAGGTGAAAGCTCTGGCCCTAGCTGGTTTGACTCAGTGGACAGAGCCTCAGCCTGCAGACAAAAGGGTCTCAGGTTTGATTCTGGTCAAGGGCACATACCTTGGCTGCAGGCTTCTTGGGCCCTGGTCCTGGTGGGGGCTCCTGCAAGAGGCAACCAATCCATGTGTTTACATCAATGTTTCTCTCCGTTTTTCACTCTCTCTTCCACTCTCCCTAAAAATCAACGGGAAAATATCCTTGGGTCAGGATCAACAACAACAAAAAAGGCGAAAGCTCCGTACCACAGCCAGATTCACCCAAAGGTGTACATGGCACATCTTTGTCACTAGGTGCCAGAGCTGAAGTTCAGTGCCAAGAACTTTAGTGAGTTTGTGACAGATGCTTGTCACTTTCAGCTATGTGTGTCTTTAAAACTGCTAACAAACATTCAACAGGACATGCATTTTGGGAGTTGGAAAGAGTTGTATGCTCTGCATACTAAGATGACACCCTTCAAAGGGGCCATTGTGCCTTTGAACCACAAGCTCTCAGGGGAAAATCATTCTGCTCCAAAGTTTATAAAGAATAACTTAAAATTGGTAAAAATCAATAGAATCAGAGTGGATATTCTGGATTCTTGCTAAGAGCAAAGTCCAGAGTTAAAAATACTTTACCAGCTCTAACCAGTTTGGCTCAGTGACTAGAGCATTGGCCCACAGACTGAAAGGGTCCTGGGTTAAATTATTGTCAAGGACATGTGCCTTGGTTCTGGGCTCAGTCCTCGGTGAGGGGGGGAGTGTGTGTGGGGGAAGGGGAAGGTGCTTGCCGGGAACCAATTCCAGCATGTCATAATTTCAAGTTTCATCCAAAGGTTGATGAAACTTGGGGATTCAACAAGGTTGAGTCACACATGTAGTCACCTGTTGGGAATGGCTGAAGGCATTTCCCCAAATCTGAATAGGAAACTGATTGTGGCTGCCAGACAGTTAAAGGGCATCTTAATCACATGTTATTGCCTCCTACTGGCCAAACACCTGAACAACCATAGGCTATTCCCCAAACTGACAATGCCTCTGTACCCTTTGAAACCTCACCCTTTGAAGTGTATTATCTCCACCTTGCCTTAGGACAAATTGTGTTAATAAAAGCAAGGGTCCTAGACAAGGAGGGAGTCTTTGGTTCCTGTAGCTGAAGGTCCTCTGATCCCCAAATGCCTTTCAAAATTATATCTCATCTCCAGACTCTTTATTAGTCTCTGGATTCCTATGTCATCTATGCACAGCCTTTACAGATTCCTGAACCCTTCTTGATGCTGGGACAAGAACCCTGGCAGGAGCTGATCAATGTTTCTCTCTCATTGATGTTTCTATCTCTCTATCCCTCTCCCTTCCTCTCTATAGAATCAATAAAAATTTATTTTAAAAATACTTTCCCATTTCCCTACCCTACACACACATTTTTCAGATCAACAACTTGCAGCTTTCTTTCATATTACAATAATTAATGTTTTATCTATTACAATCACAAATTATTTTATATTCTATTTTTACATATATTTATTTTTGGTCTCAGAGTGTGCTTCACCTCTTTTCTTGTCATGTTAGCGCCCTAGAGCTGCTATAAAAATTACCAGAAAGTCAGTGGCTTAAAAACAACAGAAGTTTATCTCTCAGATCTCTGGAAATTGGAGGTCTAAAACCAAGGTGTTAGTAGGGCCATGCTGCCTCCAGGGCTCCCGAGAGGAACCCATCTGGCTTCCCAGCATCCTCCTACACTGTGGCAGTGTAACCAGAGCCTTTGCCTCCCTCCTCAGATGTCCTTCTCTGCATGTCCTCTTCTCCTTATAGGTCGCTAGCCATTGGAGGTAGGATGTACCCTAATGCAGTGCAGCTTCATCTGAACTAATCGCATCTGCAATGCCTATTTCTAAATAAGGTTATATTTGCTTATATTCTAAGATTCCAAGTTAACATGAATTTTTGTGGGGCAGCATTCAAATTGCTATAGAGATGATGCAGTGACATAACGTGGACAAGCATCTCACCCATGATTTACACATATATAAATTTCCTATGTTGTATTAATTGTTGCCAGAATCTGCAAATGAAAAGATGCCAGAAGCCCAAAGCCACACTTGAGTGCAATTGGGGAGAAGCTGGAGGACAATGGTGCCTCACCAATACCACTGCTCCTTGGCCATATGAAATGGTGTTGAGAAAATCTGAGTGTGGGAAGATGTCATTTCTCTAAGCTATTAAATTTCAGCCCAGGATGCATGGTGTGGAGACCACCCACTGAAGAACTCTATGCGACCTACTGAGTCTGCTGGGGGTGTGGGGTGGGGAAACACACAACAGTCACAAATTTCTGGAAGGGAAGTTGTTCTTTATCATTATAGGGCTAGCCTGCTAACACACAGCAACTCCCAGGTGTGAGTTTCTGTGCCGGAATCAAATCTGTTCTGCCAAACCGCTTTATTAAAAACACACAACCAAAAAAATAGAAAGATCAGAAAACAAGAAAATGTATTCAGTTTATGCAACTGATGTGTTTCATAATGCATTGTACCAAATTCTGATTTTTAAAAAAGAGGATTGGGAGATAGGGAGATAAATAAAAGAAAGCTGAAGAGAGAAAGCACAAGTTGAGGGAGAAAAGAGTAAAATAAGAAAGATGTAGAGAAAAAAATGCTTTAAACATAGATGAAAGCAAGAAAAAATTTAGTTGAAAAACTTACCATCTATAATAATAGAAACGTAATATGCTAATTAGACTGGACTTCCTTCAAGATGTCCTTCTGGACGACCTTCTGGACGAAGTCAGGGCTGCAAGGGAAGCCCTGGTCCGGGGTGCCTGCTGGAGGCTGGAGGGAGGACAGGTCCCGGGTGCCAGAGGGAAGCCGGTGCCGGCAGGTGGGGGAAGGGAGGCCTACCTCTGTACGAATTTTGTGCATCCAGCCTCTAGTATTATAATAAAACAAAATATCATGAGATAGTAAAATTTTGTAGACACACACACACACACACACACACACACACACACTCCCTCACCCTTTCATTTAATCTACACCAAAACCTGTTTCATTGTGCACATCAGAAAACTGAAGCCCAGAAGTTCAGTGACTTTCTCAGGGGACCCATGCAGGTCTTCTGATCCAGATTCTGGGCTGCGTTTCTAAGCAGGGAATGCTGGTAAGCAGGCACATCATGTACTCTCTGGCACAGAGCCACTAATTATGTCTGATGCGAGTACTTTGGAAAAGAATGTGGTACTACTTGTGAAGTTGTCACCCAGTGGTTTCATCCCCAGGAGTACACTCCACCAAATCCCTTCTCACATGTGAAGAATGCTCACAGCAGCCCTTTCATAAGTGCACATAGTGGAAACAACCCATACATTCATTAGGTAATTAAGGTGTGATTTGTTCTCATAAGATAATTCTAGACCTTGTTAAAAACTAAATGCCATCTACATGCATGAGATGAGTCTTAGAAACATTAGGCTGAGGGAAAAAAGGTCAGATCTATTTTATAAAGATAAAAAGGGATCCAAAGATAAAACACATGCTTAGAGCCACATGTGCTGTGGGGAAAACGAAAGAAGAAAATACAAAATTCAATAGGCAATTATCTTGTAATAGGGAGGTAAGAGGTAGAATGGGTGAGTTAATAGTGGGGTGATAGGTACTTACATTTTCATTCTTACATACATAAAACTTGTGGGGGCTAATTCACCCTTTTTAAATAATAAAAACATTAATAAAAGGTAATGGAGTGAATAGGGCCATTGAGGAGATTGGGAAAGTGAGGAGGAGACTCTTCTAGCTGAGAGTGTAGTTAAGACAAAACTCTGAATGAATATTTCAGAAGTAAATTACAGAGGGACACAAGCCATATTTTTTCTTGTTGTTCCAATTTTAAATTATCCAGAATATTCAGTCATCACTTCAATATCTGGTCAGAATAAAATGTTCTAATCAACAAAGAGAGAAAAGGGATTATAAATGCAAATGATTGAATTAATAGAACAAAACAAAATTTAAATTAGGCATGGATAGGAATGTGAATATGGTATCCATAAGAAAATGATTTGGGTTGCAAGTTTGGATATAAAGTTGATAAAAATTGGTATGCTCAATGAAAATTGCAACTTGTAAAATAGAAGTTATTTGTAGAAAGCACAAAAATCTCATACAGATAGCTAATGCATCTTATAACCTTTACTTAAGACTGAGAGGAACGAAAAAAATTACCCAAACATACCAGGTAAGCTTTCATGATTAATTTCAACATATATTCTAGCTATTATAAAAGAAAAATTCAAATAAACATTATTTAATATGTACCTTAACTTTAGTACCTGCTCATGTTGAGATAGTCTTAAAAATTCTCAATTCTACAATTTAATTTTACTTTCAATACTATACTTTAAGATACCTATGTCTTACTTAATACATGGTATGTGAAACAAGAGTAGCTCAATAAATATTTTTAGAATAAATGTATGAATAAGAAAAGGGTCTATGAGCATGGATACTCTATTGTAATCTGGAACTCTTGGATATATGTATTAGTTTACTTGTTATTTATTTTTTATTTTACTTTTCTTCATTGATTAAGGTTTTACATTTGTGTCCTTATCTCCTCATCACTCCCCACGCCTCCACTCATGGCCTCACCCCCTGTGTCTGTGTCCATTGGTTAGGCTTATATGCATGAATACTAGGGGAGGGGAAGGTGGAGGTAAGGGGGAGGGACCAACCAAAGGATTTGTTATTTATTTTTGTAGAATTTATATCCTATTTAGGAGCTGAAGTTCACAAACTTACTTCTGAAATGTTCTAAATACAGTGCCCTCTCTAAATGTAACTCTCTCTTATGAGCCTGTTTCTATTAAATTTCCAAGGGTATAGGTCTACCAATGAAACTCAGATTAACTGGGAAACACTGACAAGGACAAATGATGGAGGAAATGTGATTAGGGACACTCTCTTTTGGCAGATAAATGTCATCCTTTGCGTTAAGATAAAGTCATGTACTTTGCTTATTTATGTTAAAGGTAAGAAATATTAGCACTCATTCATCACACTGAAATAAAGAATGAAGTATGTGTGTAGCATGTTAAAATAACTGTAACCACTTTTGTATCAAAATTAGAAAAGCATGCTTTTTTATATATTGACTTGAAAACAATATTAATTTTTAAAAATAATGATTTTCAATTTCTCATTTATTAATATATCTCATTATTTTAAATAAAATTTTTGAAGCCATAGTTATCAATGTAAGAATAGATTTTGTGTCAAAGCACAAGGTTTTATTAAGAATGAATGAGGAAATGAAGGAAGGAAACTTGCATGTAATGGGCACAAGATATATGTCAGTAGTTCTCAAATGGTTTATTTCATAAACTTTTTCAATAGATCTCTGTGGGATGTATTATCTTATCTCAGATCAGCAATATGACATTCAGAAAAGCTAAATAACTCAGACATGGTCACAGGACCCAGTTTTGTTCCAGTGCAGACCCTCACTCTTTGCTTTGTAACAATTTCTGACCTCCATAACTTAAGTACAAAAAAAAAAAAAAAGCCAACATGTTGACATCTTTCTATCCAAAGAAACATTCATGTAAATATTTTTATTAGTTTTTCTCACAATTGAGAAAAAGGAGAGAAAAAGAAATGTACATAAAGGGTGGTATTATAGACAATTAAGAAGATAGAAATATTCCTGATCTTTATACAATATTAATAGAAAGCCATAATTGATTGGTATAGTTTAGAGTTAAATGCAAAATAAACATGTAACTCCTCTCGCACTATGGTTCTTCCACATTACTGAATGCTCTCCATGTTCATCCAACACAGAAATGTAACACATGGTCTTGAGAAGAGGAGTAAGTACAAATAATAATAACAAAGTAAAAATAATAACAACAAATTAATTTAGGGTCAGAAAAATAGTCTAATAAAAACCTCCCAACTATACCCAATTTAGAATTTGGTTGAAAAATTAAATAACAAAGTTATTAAGGTGAAAAATCACACTTATATATCAATTCCAGTGTCTGTTTCACTTTGCCTGGACCATTGAGGCAATGGTTAGAGCTAGCCTAAAGGCCTGAGTAGAGTGAGAAATTCTTAGAGGAACCAAGAAAATAAATATCGGTTTATGCACCTGGATGGAAATCTTAAAAAACATAGTGATGGTTATGTGGTAGCTCACAGAGCCTTGAGTCATGGAGTAACACAGTGGCAAGGAGTTGAGTTATATGTTGATCCAGGATCAGTGTCTCTGGGTTAAAAGAGCAGCAAAACAGTAGAGAATTATGGCAAGACTGGTTAAACTAGCAAATGAGACTAATTAGAACAGGAACTTAAGTCAGCCAACAAACATCAGATAAGTTTGATGTGATCAGTGGCCTTGCTGATTTTGCATGTCATTCTAGCTATGAACATTAACACATACTTGGTACATAGTAAATGTGTGTGAAATAAAAAGAAAAGTGAATCAGAAAATAAAGGGACCAGGACTGCATAGAGTTCTTGATGGCAAGTTGCCAATATATATTCATATTAAAATTATAAAAAGTAGGGGAGCAGTGGAAGCCAGGGTTGCATCCACACCAACACACAGACTGCCCTCAGACCCCACCTTGAACCCAAACAATGAGCCGCTGACCAGCCATAACTCATGAGGGATCACCACCGGGCTCATGCAGTGAGTGGCACCCTACCTTGCCTCCAGCTCCCAGACACTCATGAGCCAGAGAGACCTCATACGCCATGACTCCCCACCTGCACTCCTGGACCTGGGGTTACTGGACTCCAGGCACCCAGTGAGTGCAGGCAGAAGAACCCCACGCCCCTCCTTGCCCAGTTCTTGGGACTTTGCTGACTGTGTGACTGCTGTGAACCCAGGAACATCAGCATGGTGCCCTGCCTATCCCCAAGGACAGCGCTGATAGTACTGGGCAGGAACACTCAGCCTGATGCCCACCCAACCCCCAGGACCAGGCTGACAGGGCAAGCCAGAGGGTCCTTGTTACCGATGCTGGGGATGCTCTGTGAATTGCATGCCAGGGGCCTCACAGGGAGTTGCACACCAGAGGATCTATGCACCTATCCCCATCGACCCCAGCTCCTACAGTGGACAACTCAAGGACCAGATCCATGGAAGAAGGGAATACAACTCAGAGCAGAGACATTAAAGGCATGAGTCTCAAGGCAGACCCAGTCTCTGGGCTAAGGAGTCCCAGTCCATTGGACAACTATAGGTTTCAACTTCTTGGACTTCAAGCAGATAGGCCAAAGCCAGAAACTATCAGCAACTCACATTATATAGAAACAAATACAAAGGGACAGCAAAAATGAGGAGATAAATAGCTCCCCCAAAGGAAGGAAACAGAGGAATTGCCAGAAAGGGAAATAAATGAAAAGGAGGTAAGCAATTTGTCAGAATAGTGGTTATAAGGATGCTCAACCATCTGGATAAGAAATTCACCAAGATGTGAAAGGATCAAGAGGGAATGAAGAATGACATAGCTGCAATAAAAAACACAATGGAAGGTTTCAACAATAGATTAGAAGAAGCTGAGTAGCGAATCAGCAAGTTAGAAGATAGGGTAGAAAAACATCCAATCTGAACAGCAATTAGATAAAAAAATTAAAACCAAGAGAAGAGTTTAAGGGAGCTTAGGGACAATATGAAATGAAGCAACATCCAGATAATGGGGTGCCAGAAGGAATTGAAGCTGAGCAAGGAATAGAAAACCTATTTGAAGAAATAACGACAGAAAACTTCCATGACTTGGTGGATGAGGGTCACACAAGCACAGAGAGTCTCAAACAAAAGGAACCCAAAATGACCTACATCAAGACACTGCATAATTAGATTGGCAAACTTTAACAACAAAAAATAAAAAATCTTAAGAGCTATGAGAGAGAGAGAGAGAGAGCGCTACCTACAAGGAATCTCCAGTTAGATTATCAAATTATTTCTCAACAGAAACACTTCAGGCCAGAAGGAAATGGAATGAAACATAATGGAAAGTAATGAAAAGGAAGGGACTAAACCCAATAATACTCTCTCCACGAAGGCTATCAATCAAAATTGAAAGTGAAATAAGGACCTTCACAAACAAAAACAAGCTAAGGGAGATTATCACCACCAAACCAGCAATGCAAGAAATCCTAAAGGGACTGCTGTAAGAAATAGGAATAGAGAGAGAAGGAAAAACACAGACATAAAGAATAAAAATGGCAACACATAAGTACCTATCAATTATAACCTTAAAGGTAAATGGATTGAATCTTCTAATCAAAAGATGTAGGGTAGCTGAATGGATGAGAAAACATGACCCATACATATGCTGTCTAAAAGAGACCCACCTCAGAACAAAGGACACACACAGACTGAAAGTGAAGGGATGGAAAAAGTTTTTTAAGGGTAATAGAAATGAAAAAAATCTGGGATAGCAATACTTATATCTGACAAAATTGACCTCAAAGTGAAAGTTATTACAAGAGATAAGGAAGGCCACTTCATAATAGTAAAGGGATCGATTTAACAAGAGGATATAACTCTGGTAAGAGGATATATGCATCCAATACAGGGGCACTCAAACACTTAAAAATTTTCTGTAAAATATCAAGGAAGAGATCGACAGCAATACAGTCATAGTAGGGGACTTTTATACCCTATTGACATCATTGGATAAATCTTCTAAACAAAATATCAACAAAGAAACAGCAATACTTAACCACTCATTAGACCAGATGGAAATAATTGACATCTTTATAACATTTCACCCCTAAGCCACAGAATATATATATATATATATATATATATTCTTCTCAAGTGCACATGGGACATTTTCAAAGATAGACCATATATTAGGATATAGGCTAAGTCTCTACAAATTAAAGAAGATTGTAATCATATCAAGCATCTTCTCAGATTACAATGGCATAAAACTAGAAATCAACTACAATCAAAAAATAAAAAAAAAACAATCAAACACTTGGAGGCTCAATAGCATGCTATTAAAAATAACTGGGTTACAAAAGAAATCAAAGAAGAAATAAAAAACATCATGGCAACAAATGACAATGAAAACATAACAATCCAAAATGTATGGGACACAGTGAAATCAATCTTGAGAGGGAAATTCATACTACCACAGGACTACCTGAAAAAGAAAGGAAGGAAGGAAGGAAGGAAGGGAGAGAGAGAGAGAGAGAAAGAAAGAAAGAAAGAAGAAAGAAAGAAAGAA
The DNA here is from genome assembly GCF_000327345.1 of Myotis davidii. Taxonomy (NCBI): domain Eukaryota; kingdom Metazoa; phylum Chordata; class Mammalia; order Chiroptera; family Vespertilionidae; genus Myotis; species Myotis davidii. The sequence continues at coordinate 473,684 of NW_006288889.1, read as the reverse complement.
GAAAGAAAGAAAGAAGAAAGAAAGAAAGAAGAAAGAAAGAAAGAAGAAAGAAAGAAAGAAGAAAGAAAGAAAGAAGAAAGAAAGAAAGAAGAAAGAAAGAAAGAAAGAAAGAAAGAAAGAAAGAAAGAAAGAAAGAAAGAAAGGGAGAAAGAAAGTGGTAATAATTATCTAACCCTACAACTTAAAGAATTAGAAAGAGAATAACATGAAAAGCCCAGAGTAAGTAGAATGAAGGAAATAATAGAGATTAGAATGAAAATAAGTGACACAAAGACAAAAAAATAATAATACAAAGATCAATAGAACCCAAAGTTGGTTTTTTGTAAGGATAAACAAGATTGATGAACCTCTAGCCAGGCTCACCAAGACACAAAGAGAGAGGACCCAAATAAACAAAATCAGAAATGAAAGAGATGAAGTAATAACCAACCCCACAGAAATACAAAGTATTGTAAAAAATATAATAAGGACAACTCTATTCCAACAAACTGGACAACCTAGACAAAATGGACATATTCCTAAAAAAATACAATCTTCCAAAACTCAATAGGAAGAACCAGAAAAACTGAATAGACTAATAACAACTGATAAAATTGAAGCAGTAATCAAAAATTTCCAGTAAACAAAAGCCCGTGATACATCACATAAACAAACTGAAAGACAAAAATCACATGATCATATTGATTGATGCAGAAAAAACATTTTAAAAAAATCCAACACCCTTTTTTGATAAAAACTATAAGCAAAGTGGGAATAGAGGGGTCATACTTCAAAATAATAAATGCTTATATGACAAACCTACAGCCAACATCATACTCAATTGTTGGGGTCCAGCCCCAGCAGGTCCAGGGGTTCCCCATGGTGTGGACGGAGTTGGTGAAGAAGGAAAGACACAGAGGCAGCCTTCAGGTGATCATCATGGCAAGGTTCCTCTTAGCCAGGTTCCTCCTAGCCAGGTTCCTCTCTATATTGTCCTTTTTCATCTGTATTTATACTGTTTGATCTTAATCCTATCTATTCTATTCCAAAAGTTAGGGCGTTTCTTATCTCCATACCAAGGTTACTCTATTGTTCTATTAAGCTATGAGGAAGTAACTGAAGGAGGTTATTCTAAGTAAAGATTATGTAGTTTAAGTGTTATTGTTCATAGTTAAAGTGATTAACTACCCGCCTGGCACTTAGTTAAGGGGTTTTACTGATAAAAATCCTCACCTGGGGAAACAACCTTTCTCAGAGAGGTGGTCCTGTTTAAAACACATAGTGTTAAGAGTGGGAGCAAACATATTAAGAACAGTATGCCATATACGCCAGGTCCCTTGAAACATCCCTGCAGCGACTGTGTCAAGCAGCAAGGGTGGATCGGCTTCCAGCACTCAATGAATGGGCAAAAACTAAAACCATTTCCCCTAAGAACAGGTACATGACAGGGATGTCCACTTTTACCAATCCTGTTTGACATAGTACTGGAAATGCTAGCCATAGAGATTAGATAAGAAGAAGTAATAAAAGGCATCCAAATTGGAAAAGAAGTAAAACTGTCATTATTCACAGATGACATAATATTGTACATAGAAAACCCTAAATACTCCATCAAAAAATTACTAGATTTAATAAATGAATTCAGCATTTCAACAGGATACAAAATTGATACCCAGAAATCTATGGCATTTTCATACACCAATAATGAACTCACAGAAAGAGAAACTAAAAAACCAATCTCATTTACATTGCAACAAACAAATTAAGATACCTAGGAATAAAGTTAACTGATGACCTGTACTCAGAAAACTACAGGATGTTGAAAAAAGGAGATAGAGTAGGATATAAATAAGTGAAATAAAATACCATGTTCATGGATTAGTAGAAACAACATTATTAAAATGTCCATACTACCCACAGCACAATCCCCGTTAAAATCAACCCAAGCCATTAAGCTCAATTAATATCTGACAAAGGAGGCAAGAGCATACAATGGAGTCAAGACAGTTTATTCAATAAATGGTGTTAGGAAAATTGGACAGATACATGCAAAAAAATGACACTAGACCACCAACTTACACCATACACAAAAATAAACTCTAAATGCATAAAAGACTTAAATATAAGACAAGAAACCATAAAAATCTTAGAAGAATCTACAGGCAGCAAAATATCAGACATATCTCATAGCAATATGTTTACCAATACAGCTCCTAGGACAATGGAACCTCAGGAGAAAATAAACAAATGGGACTATATCCAAATAGAAAGCTTCTGCACAGCAAAAGAAACCATCAACAAAATAACAAGAGAGCCTACTGTATGGGAGAACATATTTGCCAATGTTGCATCTTACAAGGGTTTAATCTCCAAAATTTATAGGGATTTAATACAGCTTAACAAAAGGAAGATAAACACTCCAATCAAAAAATGGGCAAAGGACCTAAATAGACACTTTCAAAAGTACACATACAGAAGACCAAGAGGCATGTGAAAACATGCTTAAAATCACTAATCACCCAAGAGATTCACATCAAAATGACAATGAGGTACTATCTCACATCTTTCAAAATGGCTATCATCAAAAAAATCAATAAATGACAAGTGTTGTTGAGGATGTGGAGAAAAGGGAACCCTCATACACTTGTGGTGTGAATGTAGACTGGTGCAGCCACTGTTGAAAACAGTATGGAGTTCCCTCAAAAAATTAAAAATGGAACTCCCATTCGACCTCGTAATCCCACTGCTAGGAATATATCAAAAACAAAAAAATCAGAAACACCAATCAGAAAGAATATATGCACCCCCATGTACATAGCAGCACAATTTATAATAGCATAGATTTGGAAACAGCCTAAGTGCCCATCAGCAGATGAGTGGATTAGAAAGCTGTGGCATATATACACAATGGAATGCTATTCTGCTGTAAAAAAGAAAGAACTCTTACCATTTGCAACAGCATGGATGGACCTGGAGAGTATTATGTTAAGCAAAATAAGCCAATCGAAGAAAGATAAATATCACATAATCTCCTCATTTGTGGAATATAATCATCAACATAAAGTGATGAACGAAAATAGATCTAGAGATACATAGAAGCATTGAACAGACTAACAAAACTCAGAGGGAAGGCAGAGGAGGTTGTGGGGGTGTGGAGGTTGTAAGAAAGCAACCAATGTACTTGTATGCATATAAGCATAACCAACAGGGGTGAAGCCTGGCCTGGGGGGTAGGAGAAGGCTGATGAATAAAGGGGAAATACATAATACTTTCAACAATAAGAATTAAAAATAGTACAAATTAGCAGGTACAGAATAGGCATGGGGATGTAAAGTACAGGATAGGAAACATGGTCACTAACATTATAATAACTATATATGTTGTTAGATGGCACTAGATTTATCGGATGATCACTTTGTAAACTATATAAATCTCCAGTCATTGGGTTGTGCACCTGAAAGTATACTGTATCTCAACTCTAATTGAAAAAATAAAATAAAATCCTAAAATGTAAAAATATTTTATGGTAAAATTATCATTATGGAATAAATAACTAGATTCAACTCTGCTCCCTAATTTCTGTAGTATTTGTGCCTTTCTGTGTTCTCTGTAATTGGCTAAAGATATCCATTAGTATAGTGGCTACAGTGATATTACAGTTGTGAAATATATTTCATTAATGAAAATTGAATATATATATCCACATTAAAATATATACATTTGGTTACCATTTTAAAATGATGAATATCCATTGCACATTTTAATCTCAAATAGCAAGTATGCTAGTCTTTTTCTCTGTATTTGGTTATTTTCCTAAAATATTTTATAATTAAATATTAAAATATTTGTGATATTAAACTTAAATTATTTTATTATCTTTATGTTTGAGCCTATTATGTTTTCTTAGCAATCTTAGGATAGTTAATAACTTTACTAGATGATATATCATCTATGCCTCCAAACATAATTCTATTTATAATTAAACTAGAGGCCCAGTGCATGAAATTTGTGCACTGGAGTTGGGCCCTCAGGCCGGCCTATGCCCTCTTGCAGTCTGGGAGCCCTTGGGGGATGGGGAGCAGGCCTAAGCCTGCAGTTGGACACCCTTAGCGCTGCTGCAGAGGCAGGAGAGGCTCCCACCACTGCCACTGTGATCACCAGCTGTGAGCCTGGCTTCTAGCTGAGCAGCACTCCCCCTGTGGGATTGCACTGACCACCAGGGGGCAGCTCCTGTGTTGAGCATCTGCCCCCTGGTGGTCAGTACATGTCATAGCGACTGATTGTTCCACTGTTTGGGTGATTTGTATGTTAGCCTTCTATTATATAGGACTAGAGGCACAATGCACAAAAATTTGTGCATTCAGGGGTAGCGGCGTCCCTCAGCCCAGCCTGTGCCCTCTTGCAGTCTGGGATCCCTCGGGAGTGACCACTTGCTGGCTTAGGCTTGCTCCCCAGGGGATTGGGCCTAAGATGGCAATCAGACATCCCTCTGGCAGCCCGGCAGCTCTTGGGGACTGTCCACTTGCCAGCGGGGAGCAGACCTAAACTGCAGTCAGACATCTTTAGTGCTGCTGAGGAGGCAGGAGAGGCTCCCACCACCACTGCTGTACTAGCAGCCATCAGCCTGGCTTGTGGCTGGGGAGAGGTCCCCCCATGAAAGCGACACTGACCACCAGAGGGCAGCTCCTGCATTGAGCGTCTGCCCCCTGGTGGGCAGT